>NC_044986.1:1494399-1613983 GCF_008728515.1 Papio anubis
TTGATACTTCGTTCCAGTTACGTATTGCTAAATAGATATTTCTGTGATTAGATTTCTGTGGTATCTGGGGCGTGAATAAAACTCCACCTTCCCGTAGCCTTCTTGAAACAAATTCGGTTTTCATGTGCCATTTGAATAGATTTGTGATGAAAGTATAGAAAATAACTCTGTATCCAACTTCTTCATTATTTAGAAATACTTTACATTATCACGTTTTAACAACAACACTCCTCACCCCCGATGGGCGGAGCCTCCAAATCCCCAGTTGTCCCGAATTAGTTTGTGCACCCATAGGGGACTCTGTTTATGCATAGAAGTGCTATATGGGTAGTTAGTGTCAGCTCTTTAAGCTTCCATTTCCCAGGAGAGCCTGCGGACTGGAGGTGCGTCCTGTTACCTGTTTTGAAATCTTGCTTGAATGGAAAACTCGTGTCTGCCTTGGTGCAAGCCCTGGGGAGGAAGATAGGACCAGAGACTCAGGAGGAGAATGGGTGGGAGGAGGAGGAGGGGTCACAGGGGACCTGGGAGACCCTGCCATCCTGCTGACAGAGGAGGAGTCACAGGGACCTGGGGACTCCCATCCTGCTGTGGGAGGAGATCACGGGGACCTGGGGAGACCCTCCCATCCTGCTGGCCGGGGAGAGAGGAGTCACTTGGGGGGACCTGGGGAGACCCTCCCATCCTGCTGGCGGGAGAGAGGAGTCAGGGCCTGGGGAACCCTGCCATCCCTGCCCGTGGGAGAGGAGTCATCAGGGGACCTGGGGAGACCTGCCATCACTGCTGACGGGAGAGGAGTCACGGGGACCTGGGGAGATTACCATCACTGCGGCGGAGAGGAAGTCCGCGGGGGACTGGGGAGACCCTCCCCATCCTGCACTGACGGGGAGAGGAATCACGGGGGACCTGGGGAGACCCTGCCATCCTGCTGACAGTGTCTGTTCTTGGACAGGGGTGGGAGAGACAGGAGATGATTGTGGTGAGTGAGCTCACGGTCACATCACACCGGAGGGCTGCTGCTGTGGGGAGGCCAGGGGAGCCAGGGCCATGGCCTCTGTAGCCACTGCCTGCATCTCTGCCTGCCTCAGCCTCTTGGGGCCTGGGGTGGGTGGGGGAACCTGGGGGTCTGACGTTGAGATGAGGGAGGGGCGCTCCCCAGGCCTTTGGGCCCATGGGCTTGGGGGCTCCTTTGCTGGCTGTGGAAACAGAAGTGCCTTTCGCTCCATGGGCGACAGAGGGCACTGTCCCAACGCGGATGGCAGGTGGGCCCTGTGCCTCCCCTGAGTGGGGAGTTCCAGCAGGGCCGGAGGCAGCTTTAATTTGTCACCCGTTCAGCTCAGGATCAATGCCGGGTGCCCCAGGAAGCACCCCAGGTCCTAAGACGCCCTCCTGGAAAGGCTACTGTGACTCTCTGGGCACAGGCAGAGCAGGGTGGGCTTCTGTTCCAGAACAGTCTTCGGGAGGGGGTGGTGATGGTCCTGGGGTCGTCTGGCACTTTGGGAGTGGTGTGCTGCAGGCCACTTTGGGAAGGCTGGGGTGGCGCTTGTGAGCAACAGGAAGGGCAGAAGTGTCAGAGCAACTTTTGTCTGTTTTCTCGAGGGCCAGGTTGGGCCACAGGGTCTCCCTGGAGGGTGCAGGGGTGATTACCAGCCTGGCGTCGGGGTCCTAAGGGATGATGGCACTTCAAGGTGGGACACCGTCTGAAAGATGTAAATTGAACACTGTCTTGGACATAGCTTTTGGGTGCAAAAGTCATGTATTATACTTCTCAAAAAAAAAAAAAAAAAAAGAATCAGAAAAATATCAAGGAGGCAGTGAAGTTCACCCAGGAGTTCAGCCTGGAGATAAGCACCCCTGCTCTTGGGACGCACATCCTTCCAGATTCAGAAAAACTTACACAAAGGATCACACGGTAATACTGTTGAATAAGCCTTTGCCCACTTAACACTATGTTGTGCAATCAAAAAAATCAGCAAACATGGATTTGCATAACCGCTTTTAATGGCTGCTCTTCACAGCATGCAGAAGTGGTGGGTGTCAGTATTAAATATTCCTCTCTGGTGGCCGGAGACCCAGAGCACTGGGGAACCTCGCGCATGCGGGAGCATGAGTGGATACTTCGATCGTCCCTGGCGACCCGTCGTGGAAAGCGAGCTCATCGCCGTTGTTCGAATGCCTGTTTGTGCGCCTCTCCGAGCACTTCCCGAGGATACATTTCTGAGAGTTAGCGTAATGCTGGGATGGAGGGCATTTGAAGGACACTGGTTGGGAGTTGGGATGCATCTCTACGTACCGGCGGTGAGTATTTGCTGGCTTCTAAGACACACACAGTCATGAGACACAGGCTGTGTAAATTTCGATTGGGAATGGGGTCCCCTCATCTTCCGTACCGTCAGTGGCCCCAGACGTTAAACAGGGACAAAGCAATGACGTGCCTGGTGCTAAGTAGGGACAGTCTATCTAAGAGAAGAGCGCTGCCTTGGGCTTGGCGTCTGATGGGGAGGGATAGAGAAAGGAAGCCTTGTTGAATGGATTTTGAAGCATCCTAATCTCCTCCGGACATGAATGTTTCTGGAATCCTCTTATGAATGACAAGTGCATTTAGGATTGTGGTGGTTCAGGGGCAGACCTCTCTCCCTGCCCCCAGCTGCTATGAAATCAGTGGGGTTACTTTTGTGGTTGGACATTTAGGCTGCTTTAAAAAAATTAATGAACAACACGGTAGTGGTCATCCTTATACATATATCTTTGTGAACATTCATTCTACTTTTTAAACTTAATTTTTATTTTGATTAAAGCACAACAAGTGTTTAGTTGGAAAAGTTGTGAAGTACTCTAAGGCAACAAATAGCATCCGCACTCCCATCCTCAGGCCTGGCCCCTTTTCCCAGGGAAACCTTCAGGTTCTTTCAGCGGCATCGTCGGGGTCTTTGCTCAGTTTTCATTTGACCGAGACATCCCTTCCTGAGGTCTCTGGCCGACTAGCGCCGACCTGGCTCTTACTCACCGTCCTTTGTTGTCTTGCCAGGAGTTCCTCGCATCATCTACTTTTCCCGTGTCCTGCATTGGGTCCCATTTCCTGGATCCCATGTCTTTCTTCCTTTCTTTCTTCTTCTCCTTCTTTTTTGGCTTTACTTTTTCGCTTTGATGGAGCATATTTCCTAGTAGCTTCCTGTAAAAAGGTGTGTGGCAGGTGGAAAGGTGTGTGTGTGGGTGGAAGGTGTGTGCAGGTGGAAGGTGTGTGTGGGTGGAAGGTGTGTGCGAGGTGGAAAGGTGTGTGCAGGTGGAAAGGTAGGTGGAAAGGTGTGTGCAGGTGGAAAGGTGTGTGTGGGTGGAAAGGTGTGAGCAGGTGGAAAGGTGTGGCGGGTGGAAAGGTGTGTGCGGGTGGAAGGTGTGAGCGGGTGGAAAGGTGTGTGTAGGTGGAAAGGTGTGTGGCAGCGGGTGCTGGAAGGGTATTGGGCAGGTGGAAAGGTGTGGCAGGTGGAAAGGTGTGAGCAGGTGGAAGGTGTGGCGGGTGGAAAAAGGATGTGTGTAAGATTAAGAAGAGTGTGTAGCAGAGTGGAAAAGGTGTGTGCAGAGTGGAAAAAAGGTGTGTAGATTAGAAGAGTGTGGAAACAGGTGGAAAAGTGTGAAACAGGTGGAAGAGTGTGTGTGTGTGGGTAGAGGTGCTGAAACAGGTGGAAAAGGTGTGTGGCAGGTGGAAAGGTGTGTGTAGGTGGAAAAAGTGTGAAGCAAGGTGGAAAAAGGTGAAACAGGTGGAAAAGAATGTGGAAAGTGTGAACAGGTGAAAGTATGTGCACAGGTGAAGAAGGAGCAGGTGGAAGGTGTGTGTAGGTGGAAAGGTGGCAAACAGGTGGAAAAGGTGTGTGTAAGTGGAAAAGATGTGTGCAAGGTCATAAAACAGTGGAAAAAGAGTGTCCACAAGGACGAAAAATATGTCTCGATCGGCGTCATCTTTCGTCAGCGTAACTCGTCAGCGTCATCAAAAAATCAGCGTCATCTCTCGTCGGCGTCGCTCGTCGCGTCATCTCATCAGCTTTCAATCTCGTCCGGCTTTGTCTTTCATCCGGCGTCATAAACTCGTCAGCGTCTCCGTCGGCGTCTCGCTCGTCGGCGTCATCATCCTCATCAGCGTCATCTCGTCGGCAAAATCTCTCGTCAGCGTCTCCGTCCAGTCTCTCGTCGGCGTCTCGCTCATAAACGTCATCTGCTCGATCGAAAATCTCGCTCATCAGCATCAATCGCGTCTCGCTCGTCGGCATCATCGTCGGCGTCTCGACTCGTCGGCGTCATATCGTCAACGTCTCGCTCGTCGGCGTCTCGTCAGCGTCGTCAGCGTCTCGGCTCGTCGGCGTCGTCGGCGTCATCTCGTCGGCGTCTTCTATAAGTCGGCGTCTCGCTCGTCCCGGCGTCTCAATCGTCTCGTCCGGCGTCTCTCTCGCTCGTCGGCGTCTCGTCGCAATCAAATCGGCACAATCTCTGCTCGTCAGCGTCTCGCTCTGTCAGCGTCTCGTCGGCGTCTCATAAACTCGTCGGCATCTCGTCAGCGTCATCTCTCGTCAGCGTCATCGTGGCGTCATCTCGTCGGCGTCAGCTCGATCGGCGTCTCTCATAAATGGAAAGGTGTGTGCGGGTGGAAAGGTGTGTGGCAGGTGGAAAGGTGTGTGTGGTGGGGAAAGGTGTGTGTGGGTGGAAAGGTGTGTGTAGGTGGACAGGTATGTGGCAGGTGACACAGTGGAGTCCTCCTGTGTGTTAAATTGTCATCCCTTACCATCAACAGTAGTTTGACTGAGTGTAGAATCTGGGCTTGAGATGATTTGTTGCACATTTTTTTTTTGTTGAATGATTGGTTGAAAATTCTAGGTTGACAATGAAGGTGAAGCTTCATTGTCCTCTCGCTTCCATGGATGCTATTGAGAATGTGGATGTCATTCTGCTTACAATGCCTTGTCATTCTCTGTGTGCATTTTCTTATTTGTGGAGGCTTCTCGTTGGTTCTTGTTATTCTTGGAACAAGCCTGTTGGAGAAGGCGGCCCTGGGGTGGAAGGGTGGGCACTGAGCCACGAGGGTTCTCTCTAGCGGGGCTTGGAGGAGCTTGGGGGCCCTTGGGCCCCTGGATGATGTCACCGCCACTGTGAAATTTCATTGCAAATGTCAGCGCTTCGTTCCATCAAATCATGCATGAGGGATGTGTCCTGGCAGGTACTTTGTTATAAAGGCACTGAGTCGGGTGAAGGCAATGTGTTTTCATGTAACAAAGGCCTTGGGGGCTGGGGGGTGGCCAGGTCTGTCTCCTCCCGAGGTCCATCTGCGTTAACTTTATGGGGTCGGTGGGACTCACGCACTCAAAGAGAATAGCTGCTCTGTCACGGAAGCCAGGTATCTAAAGTCAAGCAATTGTCTTTCTCTGTGATCAGGCCTTTCTGAGCCATCTCAGACCCACAGGCCTCTCAGTCCACCAAGCAGGGTACTGCTTTTGACCATGCCACAGTCTAAAGTCCTTCTCAAGACCTCCCAGGAAGTGGCCTCTGGGGTGCCCAGGCAGCAGTTGGGCTCTCAGCAGCTGGCCAATGCTTCTTGGGAGTCTTTAGAATTAGAGGAGGAATGGGCAGTCGTATAGCCTCCCACAGCTCCTGTACCCCTTTGTGCTGGGCGGCACCTGCGGGGCTACCTGCCTGCCACCCTCACCAGGGATAATGCACCAGGGCAGGCGTAGCTGGCCCGGTCCTTGCTGTTCTCATGAGCACCTGATTAAGGGTGGCACCAAACATCAGGCCCGGCCCGACGCCCAGGGTGCACAGCGAGGCCACTTCCTTTAGTTTTATTTCTTTTAATTTCCTTTCATTTTCAACGGCGAACTCAGGATATCTGGGTGATTATATTAAAAGGCAGAATTGGCCAAGCCTCATGTCCTTCCTGGGAAAAGTTCCTTCCACAGCTTCTGCCAGGGTCAGCGTCCATGGTGGGGGCCGCGTGGACACAGACGTGGGTCCAGGGCACCTAGGGGAGGGTGACCGCACTCGGGCTGGCTGGTGCCCTCTGACCTCTCGCCCTGTGTGAGAAGACGGGCTGGCCCACCAGACTCCCTCAAGTCTCATGGCTTTGATGTAAGAGAGATGGAGACCATGGGCCACTTTTCCAGGAGCGTTGGTGGGGGGGTAGAGATGGGACTGAAGCGGGTGATAGAACCTGCGAGGGACCGAGGGCCGCTGTCCACGGCCCTGGCCGTGGAGTCCCTGAGGCTGCCTGGCCCAGAACTGCCCCAGCTCGGGACCTGAGGAGCTGCAAGGCTTGACCTTGGCTTTCCGCTGGAGCTGGAGTGAGTACGTGTCTCCTGGCTGCCAACTGGGACCTGCTGCTGTCTCCCCTGCACCCCAGGCACCGGCAATGCAGTGCCCAGGGTCCTGGGTGTGGCGAGGCGGCTCCACCCCAGAGTGGCTTCGGCTGGCTCCATGTCTCCGCGTGGCTCCGGCTCTGGCTCCGGCAGCGGGATGTAGGGCCAGGAACTCGATCCCACAAGATTGAGACTGGACTGGGAAGCGGAACTTTCTCCTGCGTCCTTGGGGCCATCCGAGGGTGTCTGTCTGTGGGTTCCACACACAGCCTCGTTCATTCTAGAACAAGAGAAGCAGCTGCACCCTCTCCCTGGTTTTCTCAGGTGCCGGCGACACCTGCTTAGTCGACCCCCTGTGTGGTTTTGCACATTTGTGTGCAGCATGCACTTCTGAAAGCTGGGACTTGTGTTTTCTGCCTTAAATAGGCCTGGCTTCCAAAGCGGGCCCTGGACCTGCCAAGTCTCCGGCACCAGATGGAGAAGGGAAGCGCGGGCGGCTGTACACACAGGGATGCTTGGCGGCACCGCCCGCTTCGTGAGGTCCTGGCACTCCTGCCAGAGGCGGGCCCTGCTGGAGGAGCCCGCTGTGACCTCACAAATCCCCCAGGGGCCGAGAGGCAGTGGCGTCTGGCTTCCTGTCACTTCAGCCTTGCTCCAGCCTCAGTCCAACGGAACAACTTCCTTTGCTCCACGGTTACCACCTGGGATCAGATGCTAGAAGTCAGCTCCAGAGCTGGTTCCCTGTGTGTGTCCCCCACATCTGAAAGAGGGCCGAGAGGAGGTGGCATCCATATGACAGGCTGCCTGGTCCTCTTGAGAACATGCACATGCAACTCAGTGGCTGACATCTCTTGTTCTGAGAGAGGCCTTGGCGTTTAAAGGGTGTGCCTCAAGTTCTTGGTCCTAGGAGACCTCAAGGAGAGGGGCCCGAGGTAAGCACCACACAGCATCCGTCCCGTCCCAGCCAGGCCCCAGGCAGCTCAGGGCTCCGCTTCCCGCCTCTGGAGCTGGGACTGTGGTCGCTTCAATGAGGTTGTCCCCTGACCATGCATTGGCCAGACGGGGTGTGGGTGGCGGGTCAGTGTCACCTTTGTCCAGCGACCGGTGGCTGGGCAGGCCTGGGTCTGGTGAGTCAGTGGAGCAACGTTATCCTCCTGGCAGCTGTGGCATCAGCTCTGGTTGTTAATTATCCAGTATTATTTAGTATTACCATTTGACCCCACTCAGGGTTTGTTAGAGTGGGACCCACATAGGTTATAAAATGTAGAAAATCCATTTATTTCGTATGATTTAGATTTCCAACTCGATGACCAGCTTTGCTGTTTTTCTGCTTTGAGGGAACTACGTACCTGGTTAGCGTAGATGTTCCAAATAGACTTTCCTCCCTCCCCATTGTTGATTTCTGTTTGGAATTACTCAATTTTTACGATGCCAAATATTTCCTGAGTGCATCGAGGGTGTGAGTGGAATGTATCTTCCCACAGGATTAGGTAATGCATCACACTGTATGGATTGCAAATATTTAAAAACCAGGCAGTGTAGTTTTAAACCTCAGACTGAGGAGGCATGAGAAGAACTGATGTCTGTGTGCCAGGTGGGGGCCCAGGGGGTGGGCAGGCAGGAGTAGCAGGCACTGTGTGTCGCTCCTCGGTGCATGTGGCCCCACCAGCCTCGCCTGCGAGATGAAGGTGCAGAGGCTGAAATGACTCCTGTCCCGTCCGTGTTCCTGTCCCCTCCGTGTGGCCTGGCTGTGTTGTTCACTGCAGGATGGCGAGGAGGCGGCCTCAGGGGCTCTGGGGCTCTGGCCACGTGGGGGATGCGGGAAGGACACAAGCTGTCCCTCCCTGGCCTGGGCCTTTGCCTGGCCCTTCCACGGTTCAGATGCTACCCACGCAGTGCAGCCTTTGAGATCATTTACCCACACCTGTGGCGTTTTGCACTTTCCGTCCACACCCCTCACAGGCAGTGTGGCCGGCCCTGCGCTGTGGGTTGACATGGAGCTGGCGTCCTGTGCTGGTTACCCAGGGTCTGAGCTGAGACTGGCTTTCGTCTGGTCCTGCTCATGAAGGTGGGGCTCTGCCATTTGTCACTTAGCTGCTTTCCAGGGGAGTCGGAGGCTTAGGTTGCTGTAAGTAACCAGAAGCCACCCTTCAAAGTGACGTCATATCTTCACAGCCAGAGGCGGAAGCGGTGGCCACTAGGCTGCTGGCGTTGTCCTCTGTTGTGATCTTTCTCACCTCTCAGTGCCTTGCACCCTCTACTTGTCTGCTGTCATTTGGTGGCGTTAAAGAGATTTCAAAGTGCAACATCTGGGACTGTGTGTGTCAATCTTGATAGGAATGAGTTGGGGCCGGCTGTGCTGTGCCAGGAGCAGCTGTGGCCACCCTCCCTGCTGTCCTGGGGCTGGCGATGGGAAAGTGGCTGTGGCTTTTCCGCCTGCTCTCGGGCCGGTGCGACGGGGGTCAGGCCATGGCAGCGGAGCTGACTGTCATGTCTGGCGGGGAGCCCGCTGGTCTGTTCTTCCTTTTTCCCACCCCGGCTCGGGCTGCCTGACCCTCGTCCCCCCTTCACAGGTCATGCTCATTGCTGGGCCCTCCCCTCCCCAGTCAGATCAATTCCTGACTGATCTGCCTGACCCTGGCCAGCTCACACCAGAGTCCCAGCCCAAACCCGGCTCAGAGCGTCACCTGAGGGGCAGGTGGGTGGGTGGTGTCCTCCGTGATGGGCAGCTGACCGGGCTCCGGGCTGCCTGGGCTCCCCAGATGTCTCCCTTCCCCTCTTATCCCCAGGAGGACATCAGGTGGACATGGCAGGTGGGGTCAAATGCACAGCTGTGAAGTGCACACCTTCATCTCGCAGGCGAGGCTGGTGGGGGCCACATGCACCGAGGGGCCACACGCAGTGCCTGCTACTCCTGCCTGCCCACCCCCTGGGCCCCCACCTGGCACACAGACATCAGTTCTTCTCACGCCTCCTCTTTCTGAGGTTTAAAACTACACTGCCTGGTTTTTAAATATTTGCAATCCATACAGTGTGATGCATTACCTAATCCTATCGGAAGATACATTCCACTCACACCCTGTGCCTGCACAGTTGGGCCTGGTGGAGCTGGCCTGGTGTGGATGCCACTCGAGGGAAACTAAAAATACAGGTATTCTTTGACCCAGTAACTCCACTGGGAGTCTTCATTCTACAAGGAAACCCCAAGGGAGCAGAAGGAGCAGAAACGTGTGTCCTAGGAGGCTGCCTGGGACTTCGTTCCTGGAGCAAAGTCCTGCGAGAGAGCAGAGGACGGCGGACACGGGGGCTGGTCACGTGGGTAGGGCACAGGGAGGATCTGGTTAGGAGAAAGAGAAACTCTTAGAAAAACATGCAGATCACGTTGTTATGTTCATAGGACAAGCAAGGAGGAAAATCCTGTCCAAATGTGTATTTGCCTGAAGAGACGTACATTCATGTGTGTATTAATGTTGCAAATTCACATGCCACTGTTAACGCAGGTCACCTGGGGCAGGTGAGAGCTGATTGGTGGAAGGAGGGGCAGCCAAGACGGAGGGAGGAGGTTGGTGAAACCTGGAAACAGGAAAGCCTGGGCCTGCGGTGAAGTTTGTGTGACACTGTTTTGCTGACTTGTACATCCGCAGCTGTAAAGACGTTAAAAAACTCACGTTCATTGAGCTTTTCGTCCTGTCCATGGGGTGAACCCAAGGCCTCGTCTGGCTCAGGTGAGGCTGACTCTGCTTCTCCCTTGGGCCCAGGGGATGCCAGTCTCTCCCCGCACTGTGCCTCCCAGCTGCTGACAGCGGCCCCAGGAGTTTCCATCCCATTGTGGTTTCTGGCTGGGACCCTGGCCACTCCCAAGCTGAGGAGAAGGCTTCTGACCTGACAGCAGGGAGCCAGGGACCGAAGGCCTCTTGAACTGCCACGTGGATCTCAGGCTGTGGGGAAGGTGGGCGGGATGTGCCCCGGTGAAAGTCGTGCCGGGTGGTGGTGCCCACTTGGGCCGAGGCCTGTGGAGCTGCCCGCAGATGCGCTCAGAGGCGTGGGGAAGGTGGCGGGATGTGTGCCGGGCTGATGAGGGTCTTGCCCAGGACGAGGCCTGTGGGAGGCTGCCACTTGGTCATTCGAGGCCGTGGGGAGGTGGCGGGATGTGCCCGGGCGATGAAGGTCTTGCCCAAACGTTGGAGACGGAGGGTAGAATCCTGCTGTGGCCCCACCCAGGCCTCCCCAGTGCACTGCTTGCCAAAGAATGGCAGCAAGGAACGAGGCTGAGAGACCAAGAATCGGCTTCTGTTAGCGGATGCTTAAATGAAAACTTATGAAATAATAAGCTACACAACATAAAACCAAACATCTCCCATTTACTAGTAATTAAATGCTTAAACATTTAAATTATCCGTATCTTATGTTTATCAAATTGCCAGTAGCCTTAAGGCTATAAAAGCATGAGTTTCTCAAGCTTCCCAGATGTTTCATAGCTAGAGATGGTAAATCTCAAGTTGTCAATTAAACTTTTCTCACAGCGGACTGGCACGACAAGCGCAGACATTCACTCTAGCGAGCAACAAAGCCCGACCACGGCAAGATTTCCGTGATTAAGAAAGTAAATCTCCTTCTTCGAGAATAAAGACATAAATGCCATATTTTTTTGCTGGAGAAGTGATGTGGGAAGATGCCCTCTGGAGATTGTCTGTCAAACATCCTTGAAGAAACGTGTCTTGGTGTGCTTGTTGCAGCAAACATTCTCTCTACCATGGGCAGCCCAGGTGAGCTCTTTCTGGCAGCTGCACACATCACCCGCTTCCTCGAGCCGCGTGAAGGCGTAGCTTTTAAGAGCAGACCGAGTCATCATATCAGCCTGCCCAAGGCTCCCCGGGAGGCAGGGTAGCAGCAGCCCCAGGGAATCCCAAGGGGAAACCCCAAGAGGCGCGTGGTCAGCCAGCAGCCTGCGAGACAAATCAAATTCAGAACAGATGTCAGCTGACATGGCGAAGCAGGGCCACCACCCGGCTGTCTTAGCCAGGGTGGGAGTGAATGAATTCCAATTCAGAACAGCAGATCAATGACATGGCGAGCTAAATTATTCACCAGCCCATGCTTGGCGAGGTGGGAAGAGGGGTGGTAGCTACTGACACCCAGTAAGTGCCATTAACTCCCCTCTTTCCAGTAGGGAAGAAGGAAGCCGTGGAGCGGTTGGCTTGCCCTGGGAGAGAAGTCGCCTTCCTCATGCTTTGGGAAAACAAAACAGCATGTTGAGATTACTTCAGGTCAGCCTCTCTCTTGCCCAAAGCTTTGGCTGTCTTGTGTAGAATGGGCGAAACCCTGCCTGTCACCGGCAGCGTTTCGGTTATGACTGCTGTGTAACAAATCACCCCAGAACCGAGCGGTGATTTGTGGAGCTTTCCGGTTCAGAAGGTCAAGGCACACTGAGGGTGCAGTGAGGGCATGTCACTCCCAGCATGTTCACGGGAGCCTGTGCCAACAGAGACTTGGAACCAGGACTGCTGGGGTGGCCACCTGCGGCTTCTCCGGGGAGGCGGCTCCCTCTCACTGCATGGCGGCCCACCGGTGGGGCAGACTTCGCACCTGGCAGCCTCACGCGAGTTCGGAACACAGAAGTAGCGTCATCTGCGGCCAGCCTCAGAAGTCACTGTGTGGCACCTCAGCTCCCCAAATGTGCACACCTTTCTCCTGTGGCTGATACCCGTGTGGACCCAGCTGCCCGGGAGGGCATCATAAATGCAGTCCCAGCCTCAGTGATGGCGCACCCACAGGGGCCCTGTGATCCCCAGCCTCAGCGACCCCCATGCTGCCCACTATGAGGCCCTGCAGCCCAGCCTCCAGCGGCTGCCTTCCCCAGGGGTCCCTGCAGCCCCAGCCTCCAGCAACTGTGCTGCCCACTGGGGGCCTGTAATCCCAGCCTGCAGCGACTGTACCATTCCCCAGGGCCCCTGAAATCCCAGCCTCCAGCGACTGTGCCGCCCACTGGGGGGTCCTGAAATCCCAGCCTGCGGCGACTGTCCCATCCGCTGGGGTCCTGTAATCCCAGCCTCCAGTGACTGTGCTGTCCCGAGGTCCTGCTTTCACATGTTCTCCGGCCAACATGGACCTTTGTCTCTGGAGCAGGGGTTTTATGAGTGGGAGGCAGCATGGGGTGGACAGGGCTAGGGAGTTCAGATGTCAGGGTCAGCCCTCGAGCTATGCCTGGGACTGTTTTGTAGCCTCTCCGGATGGAGTCAGTGGACTCGTCAGTGGACTCGTCAGTGGACTGACGGGTGAAATGGGAAAGGTGACTTCAGAGAGGTTTAGTGAGAGAATGTGTGGAATCCTCACTGGTGTCTTGTTGAATGCTTCCCTTAGCAGTGGCTTCATTTCTAGGGACAATTACCGTACCCACAGAAGCTGTGATTTGACATATTCCATGGTTATGTATCTGGCTGGCTCGAGAGGAGTCCATGCACAGATCGAGGTTTTTCCTGCCCAGGCTCACAGAAGAAGACACACCAAGAACAGGCTGAGAGAGCGTTCATACAAGACAGAGTCCAGGGACATGGTGAAGGCTGCTGGCTCTGACTTTGCGGGGCTTTGGCTGTAGTCGGAGGAGGCTGGCTGGATCGTCCCTGGTTGGACATTGGTTCTGTGGACAGCGGAAAGCATGTTTGCAAAGCCTGAGTGATGATGTGGGTTGGAGCCACACAGTGTTGGGTGTAGGGGGTGGGTGAGCCTGTGCCATTTGTGTCTGGGTATGCCCTGCCTGTCACACCTGTCCCCCTCAGGCATGGGCAACACCACAGCACTGGGTTAGAGTGGATGTGAGCACAAGGCTGGCATGTGACCTATGGTGTGGACTGGCACCAAAGAGCGGCCCAGATCCCTTGGTTTCTAGCCTTGGAGATGGCCAGGGGCAGCTATAAGGCAGTGCAGGCAGGCTGGTGACCCCCGCTGGGATAAGTCTGAGTCTCTTCATAGTGGGGTGGAGGACCCACGAGGGAGGTCTGAGCTCCCTGCCCTGCTGGCCACATGTCCGGTGAGCCGGGCCTCCAGGCTGTCGATGGCAGAGGTTGCCGTGGGTGGGGTTGGGGAGGAGGTGGGGAGACAGGAGCACGAGGGTGCAAAGCCAGAGGGAGGGGGTGCAGCTGGGAAGTGCGCAGGCCTTGAGGAGCCCCCGGCTGGCCACAGATGCCCCAGGTGGGCATACACCACTGAAGTCACAACCAGGAGGACGTTAAACAGGTTCCACACCAAATGTCCTGAGGGCTGGGCCTGGCCACAGGGCCGGGCGCTTTCTGTGTGGGACAGTGTGTTGAGAAGCTCGCCCACGGCCAGAGAGTGCACTGCACCCTGGAGCCTGGTCCCCACCTTTCTGGTGCTTGAGAGCCCAGGGACTCCGCTTTGGCCAGGCCCAACACTGAGGTCACAGGCTGACCTTTTCCGGATCCCCACAGTGGGAAAACCTGGGATCCACCCAGGTGGCTGCTGTTCCTGTGGGGCAGGGACTGGAACCCAACCTGGGAAGGTGGATGAGGGTCAGGGCAGAGTGGCATCATCTGAAGGGGTACTCCCTCGCCACCCACAGGGGAAGGACTGGGCCTGTGGTCTGGAGGCCTTTTCTACGCATGACTGCTCCATCTCTGTGGGCCTCAAGTTTGAGCCTGCGTGGCCCTCTGCATCCCTCTCCAGCCCCCCACAGCCCTCTCCGGCCTCGCTCCATCTCAAAGGGCACGAGATTGGGGGCACTGTGCCCACCAAGTGCTCACACACGTCTCCCTCTAGGCCACATTCCAGGCACCTGGCACCCCAGGAGCCCCCGCACGGTGGCCCAAGCCCCTTTCAGGGCCTGCGTGGAACTCCCCAGGGTCTGTCCTCCCAAGGAGGGAGGGGTCTTGGCGCTGGCGTTGTGGAGGCATGTGTGCGTGTGTGTGGTGTGTTTGTGTGTTTGGATGTATGTGTGTATGTGTGTGCATGTGTCTGTATGTGTGCACATGGCCAGGGGTGGCCACGGGGCTGTCATGCAGGGAGATGCACAGGAGTCATTGCAGGTGAGTGGGGCTGGGGAGGAAGGCGGGGGTGGCTGTGGGCAGCACCCCTCAGGCTACCACACCACAGAGCGAAGCTAGGCTTGAGCCTGGCCTTCCTCGTGCTGTGCAGGCTGTGTCAGGGCGGAGGGACGGCTGTATTTCATTGTCCCTGAGCTTGATGGCTGTCTCTCGATGTCTACACTGCATTCTAGCCCAGGACCCATAGAGCTCAAGGCTGGCCAGACTGCCCAGCTCCTGTTCAACTCACGGAAGCCTGACCTGCGTCTTGTGCCACGGGAGGCGAAGGCAGAGGGGCGGGGGAGGCAGGGCTGTGGGACTGCCTGCCGGGCGGGTCAGGACTTCCTCGTGTTTCCTGAGATGCGTCTGTGGCCTCATGCTTATCGGTGGCCGGCAGTCGGACTGGGCTGCAATTCCATATCCTCTCCTTCTCCAGTTAGTCCTGAGAGCTGTCTGCATACCACAGGCGCTGCCCCTGCACCCGGAGGGCACCAACAGGGCCTCTGCAGCGTGAGGCATTTCCCACGCCCCACGGTGTGGGGTTTGCCATGAGGCCCTGGGGAAGGGGCTTCATCTCTGGGCTCCGCTGTTCCGCAGTGAAGGCCAGGCCTCTTTGCTTGCCTGGGACAGCCCCACACCCCTGTGGGCATCTGGAGCGTGTATGTGTGCTTATGTGTGTGTTGTGTGTGTGTATGTCTGTATGTGTGTTTGTGCATGTGTTTGCGTGTGTGTGGTATGTGTGTTGTGTGGGTGTGTGTGTTGTCTGTATTTGTGTTTGTGTGCATGTGTGTGCATGTGTATGTGGTGAGTATGTCTGCATGTGTGTATGCATGTGCATGTGTGTGTCTGTATGTATGGTATGTGTGTATGTGTGTGCACGTGTGTGCATATGTGTGTGGTGTGTATGTCTGCATGTATGTGTGTATGTGTGTGCCTGTGTGTCTGTATGCGTGGTATGTGTGCATGTGTGCACGTGTGCGCTGTGTGTTGATGGTTTGTGTGTTTGTATGTGTGTGTATGTGTGTGTGTTTTCCTGTTGCAGGAGTGATGGAAGCCCTTGTTGCTCCCTGGTGTCCTGGGCACAGCCCCTGCTTGTGGCTGATTCGCCCAAGAGAAGGTTGATGGGACCTGACTCCCCACTCCCCAGCTGGCTCCAAGGGGATCAGGGAGCCTGAGCCACGGCACAGGATGATTTAGGTCCCCGCCTGCTGCAGGATGTCCTCGTGCTCACAGGCGACAGCAGGCTTGAGGCTGGAAGAGCCAAGCCATGGAGGAAGCTGTGTCTGAACATGAGTGGCCAGGAGTGTGTGAGCTCCGGGAAGGAAGCAGGCATGTGAAGTTTGAGTGTTATGAGTTCAGACGCCAGTGTTCTGTCCTCCAACAAAGGAACCATGGTTGACAAATGTGGCCTTCTTACTGATGTGCTTTGCCCAAGCTCATAAATCCCGCGTGTCAGAGAAAAGGCCGCAGAGGAGCGTGCCATTTCAGACGTGCACGTGAGTGTTAAGTCTGTCTGCTTAGCTTGTGTGCCGCGCCGCTGGGCTTGCTGTAACCTTCCCCTCCATCGCCGTGGCAGGAGCTTCCCGGCCAGCTTTGATGTGCAGGGACAGCAACTGGGGGGATTTGGGGGCAGAGGGGCTGCACCAGGGCAGGCACTGGCAGACCACAGGGCTGCTTATATTGCCTTGGGAGGCCAGTTTTCAGTGAAAGGGCAAGAGAAACCATCACTGGCTATGTGCTTATCCTGTTATCTGTGTATTGTCTTTGCAAAGTATCTGTTTAATTGTTTTGCCATTAAAGAGACCTGTGCCAGGCGCAGGGGCGCGCACCTGTAATCTCAACACTTTGGGAGGCCGAGGCAAGAGGATTGCTTGAGCCCAGGAGCTTGAGACCAGCCTGGATGACAAAGTGAGGCTCTGTCTCTGTTTATAATAGAAAAAAATATAAAAAGAATACCTGGATTGTTAGATTTCTCATGATTGAGGTAGAGAGTTATTTATATATTCTGGATACACGTTATTTATCAGATATGATTTGAAAATATTTTTGCCTCATCTGACTTGTCTTTTTGTTCTCTTAACAGTATCTTTCAAAGAGCAGATATTTCTAATTTTGACAAAGTCCAGTTTATCCATTTCACAGGGATTATGCTTTTGGTGTCTCATTCA
The DNA here is from genome assembly GCF_008728515.1 of Papio anubis. Lineage (NCBI taxonomy): Eukaryota > Metazoa > Chordata > Mammalia > Primates > Cercopithecidae > Papio > Papio anubis. The sequence continues at coordinate 1,510,936 of NC_044986.1, forward strand.
ATGGCTTTTTGCCTAACCTCAAAAGTTATATTTTTTTCTCTCTTCTAAGAGCATTATAGATTTTCAAATGATGCTTAAGCCCATGATCTATTTTGAGTTAACTTTTGTATAAGGTGTAAGATATAGGTTGAAGTTCATTTTTGTGTGTATAAATGTTCAAATTTCCCAGAAATATTTGCTGAAACACAATTCTTTCCCCATTGAATCGATTTTACTTTTGTTAAAATCGATTGACCATGTCTGTGTAGGTCTATTTCTTGACTCTATTCCGATCCATTGATCTATATGTCTACCCTTTCATCAATATTACATGATCTTAATCATTGCATGTTTAAAGTAAGTAAAAATATGGCAATGTGAGCTTTGTTCTTTTTCAAAAATATATACATTTTAGAAGCAGCATCTGCATGTCTATAAGAAATCCTGTTGAGTTCATTTGGAATTGTATTAAATTTATAGATCATTTTGGGAAGAATTGATATCTTAACTAAATTAACAACATACCTGTCCGTGAACATGGTATGTTGTTCCATTTATATAGGTTTTTTTTATTTTTGTTTTTCGGAGACGAAGTCTCATTTTGTTGCCTGGCTGGAGTGCAGTGGCATGAACACGGCTCACTGCAGCCTCGACTTCCTGGACTCCAGTGATCCCCTTGCCTCAGGCCCGCAAGTAGCTGGGACTACAAGCATGTGCCACTACACTTGGCTAATTTTTGTATTTTTTGTAGAGAAGGGTTTTGCCATGTTGCCCAAACTGGTCTCAAACTCCTGAGTTGAAGCAATCTGCCTGCCTTAGCCTCTCAAAGTGCTGGAATTATAGGCATAAGCCACCAGGCCCAGCTGAATTTCCATCCTTTTAAATTTGTGATGGCTGTTTTATGATCCAGAATTTAGTTTACCTTGGCAAATGTTTTATGTACACTTGAAAAGAATTTGTATTTTGCTGTTTCTGGATAATATGTTCTATAAATGCCAGTTTAGTCAAGTTGGTTGGTGATGGTGTTCACATTTTCTGTATCTTTGCTGTTTTTCTCTTTACTTGTTTTATTGATCACTGAGAGAGAAGTTTTGAAATCTCAAAATATAATTTTGGATTTGTCTATCTTTCCCTTCAGTTCAATAAGTTTTTGCTTCATGAATTTTACAGCTCTGTTCTTAGGTATATATACATTTAGAATTGCTATGTCTTCTCAGTGAATTGAGCTTTTTATGATCGTGTGATATGTCTTGTTGTGTCTGGTAATTTTCCTTGTTCTGAATTCTATTTTGCATGATATTAATATAACTATTCCAGCTTTCATTTGACTAGTGTTTTAATCATATTTTAAAAGTCCTTTTCTTTTAACCTGTGAGTATCATTATATTAAAGTGGGCTTTTAGACAGCATGTAGTTGGCTGTAAGTGAAGATTCTGAAGAATGAAAAGTCAAATACTGTATGTTCACACTTGTAACTGGGAGCTAAGCTATGAGGACATAAAAACATACAGAGTGATATAATGGACTTTGGAGGCTGGGGGACCAGGTTGGGAGGGGGGTGAGGAGGAAAAGATTACCTATTGGGTACGGCGTACACTGCTCAGCTGACAGGTGCACTAAAATCTCAGAATTCGCCACTATAGAATTCATCCATGTAACCAAAAAGCACTTGTACCCCAAAAGCTAATAAAAAATCAGTTTGACAATATCTGTCCTTTAATTGGTATTCGTGACCATTCTATTTTAATATAATTATTGATGTCATTGGATTTACCTCTACTATTGTATTTTTTGTGCTACTTATTTCCTTTGCCTTTGTTTTCTGTTTCCATTTTCCTGCCTTATTTTGAGTTATTTGAATATTTATTTTGCATAGCATTTTAATGTACTTATTTGCTTTTAATTATATCTACCTGTGTAAGTTTTTAAGTGGTTGGCCTAGGGTTAACTACACACACATATACACATGCATATATACACACACATATATGTGCATATGTACATACACACACTTATCTTTTCAAAGTTTACTGAAAATTAATATTTTACCACATTAAGTGACATGTATATGTAGAAACCTTATAGCCATATAAGGCCCTTTACTCTTCCCTTTGTGTTTCGTAGTTACCTTATATATTACAGCTACATTTCCACAGAGCAAGGTTTTAATCATGTATATTTCTTTTAATCACACATATTTTAAGGTCTGTAAGAGGAGGAAACAGCCTGAACACATAATTCCTGAAGCTTCACTTCCTCCTGGGATTATTTGCCTTCTCTCTGAAGAACTTCCTTTAGCATTTCTTTTAGAGCAGATCTTCTGGTGACGAATTCTCTTTGCTTCTCTTAAAATGTCCCTGTTTTATTTTAGTCTCTGAAGGATACTTTCTCTGGAGGTAGAACCCTAGGTTGACAGTTCTTTCCTTTCAGCACTTTAAGTTGTTGCATCTCTGTCTTCTGGCCCCACAGTTTCTGGTGAGAAATCTGCCGTTATTCAGTTTGTTAGCGCCCTTTGCGTAATATGTTTTTACTCTGACTACTTCAAATCCTTTTTGCTGTATCTTTGGTTTTCAGTAATTTTATTATGATGTGCCTGGGTGTGGTTTTCTTTGAGTTTATTTTATCTGGGATTTACTGAGATTCTTGAATCTCTAACTTTTTTTTTCTTTTGCCCAGTTTGGGAAGTTTTAATTTATTATTTTATCATATGTATGTGTGTGTGTGTATATATATACATTTTTTTCTCATTCTTTTTTATTTGTATTTTTTTTGAGACAGATCCTCACTCCATTACCCAGGCTGGAGTGTAGTGGCATGACTACAGCTCACTGCAACCTTGACATTCCAGGCTCAAGTGATGCTCTCACCCCAGCCTCCCAAGTAGCTGGGACTACAGGGTGCACCACCACAGCTGGCTAATTGTTTCAAAAAATGTTTTTGTAGAGATGGGGCCACTCTCTGTTGCCCAGGCTGCTCTCTAGCTCCTAGGCTCAAGGATTCTCCAGCCTCAGCCTCCCAAAGTGTTGAGGTTACAAGCACCAGCCATCGTGCCTGGCCTAGTCCCTCATTCTGAGATTTTAACAATATTAGACTTTTTGTTGTTTTTCAGAGGCCATGAAACTTTGTTTTTTTTTTTTCTTTTAATCAGATTGGATAATTTCTACAGATTTGTCTTCAAGTTTACCAATAATTTCCTGTGTCATCTCCGTTCTGCTATAGTGACGTCTAGTGAATTCTTTATTTCGATTATTTATATTTTTAAGTTCTAAAATTTTCATTTGGTTCTTCAATGTAGCTTCTAGTTTTCTGTTGACAATTTCTATCTTGCCATTCATTTTATAAGCGTTTAGCCTTACTTCGTGGAAGATGAATATCTTAGCTGTTTTAAAGTCTTTGACAATTGTAACATCTATGTCATCTTGAGAGTGCTGTCTTTTGATGGCTTTTCTGTTTTCAAATTGCTAATATTTTAGTTTTTCTGTATTGTGAATCATTTTGTATTATATTTCAGAAACTTGGATATGATACTAAGGCACCCTTGATGCCCTCTGGCCGCCAGGTTCTGGGCTGAGGCTGTGAAGACATGGCTTTGACCTGGAGGCTGTGGAGTTTCCTGTGGGGAATTTCACTAATGTCCTAGTCTTGGTCCTGGCTCCAGAACCTTGTATCAGAATCACTTGTGGGGGCGTTGGCACACAGAGGGCTGTCCCTGGGGTTGTAGCAGAGTAAGTTATATCAGGGTCACCCATAGGGGTGTGGGTACACAGAGGGCTGCCCCCGGGACTCCAGCACAGTGAGCTGGATCAGGGTCACCTGTGGGGGTATTTGCACACAGAGGGCTTTCCTGGGGCAGCAGCACACTGCGCTGGCATGTAGCCAGACAACTGGCCTTTTAAATGTTCCTTGGATAACTGTCCAGTCTGTGGGGTGGGTGCTCTGGGGCCCAGAGTCAGCCTGCGCCCTCCCTGTCACCGAGCAGGGCGCTCCTCAATCTCCCTGGTCGTGCCCATGCTCTGTGGCCCTACATACCCTCCTGGTGGTCTCTGAGGCAGGGGGGCACTCCCCAGACCCTCACCCTGAGCCTTCCTGGGCCTACAGCTCCCTAATTTTGGTAGGGACTCAGCGAACATGTGGATGGGAAGTTCTCTTCAGTTGTGGGATGAGCCAGCACTTCTGGCTGAAGAAAAGTAAGTGGCATTGGCATCTATGACAAACCCACAGCCAGTATCCTACTGAAAGGAGAGAAGGTGGAAGCACTCCCCCTGCGAACAGGAACAAGACAAGGATGCCCACTGTCACCACTGTTATTCAACATAGTTCTGGAAGTCCTAGCCAGAGCAAGAAAGCAAGAGAAAGATTATTGGAAAAGAGGAAGTCAAAATATCACTGTTTGCTGACAATATGATCATATACCTAGAAAATCCTAAAGATTCCTCCAAAAGGCTCTTGAATTTGATAAATGAATTCAGTAAAGTCTCAGGTTACAAAACCAGTGTACACAAATCAGTAGCACCAACAACACCAAGCTGAGAATCAAATCAAGAACTCAATCCCTTTACAATAGCTGCAAAAACAAAACGAAACAAAAAACCAAAAACAAAAAAAACTCCCACAACAAACCAAAAACCTAGGTATATACCTAACCAAGGAGGTGAAAGATCTCCACAAGGAGAACTACAAAACACTGCTGAAAGAAATTGTAGATGACACAAACGAATAAAAATGCATCCCATGCTCATGGATTGGAAGAATTAATACAGTGAAAATGACCATACTGCTCAGAGCAATCCACAGATTCAATGCAATTCCTATCACAATACCATCATCATTTTTCACAGAATTAGAAAAAAATCCTAAAATTCATATGGAACCAAAAAAGAGCCCTAATAGCCAAAGCCATCCTAAGCAAAAAGAACAAATCTGGAGGCATCAGATTAGCAGACTTCAAATTATACTACAAGGCTATAGTAACCAAAACAGCATGGTACTGATATAAAAGTAGGCACATAGACCAATGGAATAGAATAGAGAACCCAGAAATAAAGCCAAATAGGTACGGCAAACTGATCTTTGACAAAGCAAACAGAAAGATAAATTGGGGGAAAAATACCCTATTCAATAAATGGTACTGGGGAAATTGGATAGCTGTATGTGAAAGAATGAAACTGGATCCCTATCTTTCACCTATACAAAAATCAGCTCAAGATGGACCAAAGACTTAAATATAAGACCTGAAACTATAAAAATTCTAGAAGATAACAGTGGAAAAACTCTTCTAGACATTGGCCTAGGCAAATAATTCATGACTAAGACCTCAAAAGCAAATGCAACAAAAATAAAGATAAATAGATGGGACCTAATTAAACTAAAAAGCTTCTGCACAGCGAAATAAATAATCAGCAGAACTGACAACCCACAGAGTGGGAGAAATATTTGCAAACTACACACCTGACAAAGGATGAACATCCAGAATTTACAAGGAACTCAGACGAATCACCAAGAAAAACACCAAATCATTCCATTAAAAAGTGGGTAAAGGTCATGAATAGACATTTCTCAAAAGAAGATACACAAATGGCCAACTAACGCATGGAAAAATGGTCAACATCACTAATCATCAGGGAAATACAAATTAAAACCACAGTGAGATTCCACCTCACTCCTGCAAGAATGGACATTTTAAAAAGTCAAAAAAGCAATAGATGTTGGCGTGGATGCAGGAAAACAGGGATGTTTACACACTGCTGGTGGGAATGTAAATTAGGACAACCTCTATGGACAACAGTATGGAGATTCTTTAAAGAGCTAAAAGCAGATCTACCATTTGATCCAGCAATTCTGCTACTGAGTATCTACCCAAAGGAAAAGAAGTCATTGTATGAAAAAGACACTTGCACACATATGTTTCTAGCAGCGCAATTCACAATTGCAAAGACGAGGAACTAACCTAAGTGCCCGTCGACCACTAAGTGGAAAAAGAAAATGTGGTGTCTATACACCATAGAATCCTACTGAGCTGTTAAAAGGAATGAAATAATGTCTTTTGCAGCAACTTGGATGCAGCTGGAAGCCATTACTCGAAGTGAAGTAACACAGGAGTGGAAAACTAAAAACTGTACGTTCTCACTTATAAGTGGGAGCTAAGCTATGAATCTGGCATACAGACTGATATAATGGACTTTAGAGACTCGGAAGTGGGAGGGTGGGAAGGTGGGTAAGGATAAAAAAACTACACATTAGCTACAATGGACACCACTCAGGTGATGGGTGCACTAAAGTGTCATAACTCACCACTATGTAACTCATCCATGTAACCAAGACCCATTTGTATCCCAAAAGTGATTGAATTAAAAAAAAAAAAAGAAAATTGGCTGGATGCAGTGGCCTATGCCTGTAATTCCAGCATTTTGGGAGGCTGAAGTGGCGAATTACCTGAGGTCAGGAGTTTGAGACCAGCCTGGCCAACATGGCGAAACCCCATCTCTACTACAAATACAAAAATTAGCTGGGCGTGGTGGCGGGCGCCTGTAATCCCGCTACTCTCGAGGCTGAGGCGGGAGAATTGCTTGAACCCGGGAGGCAGAGGTTGCAGTGAGCTGAGATCGTGCCACTGCACTCCAGCCTGGGTGACAGAGTGAGGCTCTGTCTTAAAAAAAAAAAAAGAAAAAAAAAGAAAAGAAAAGAAAAAAGAAAATTAAGTGGCTTTGGGCAATACAATTTTCTCAACTCACGATAAAGTGAGGAATGGTACCTGCTTCTCAGTCATTCATTTCTGCAGAACTGGGGAGAGCGCCAGGCTTGAGGGAGGAGCTGCGCCAGGTCCAGGGTTGAGTGTCACTGCTCCTACCGCCCTCTGGTGTCAGCATGCACCAGGATGTGCTTGGCCAGTGATAGATGAGAAGTGAGTTTGTGTCATGCAAGTGGGAGCTCCAGAGCCATCTCGAGGTTCCTCCACCTCCCTTTCCCCAGATAGAACTGCTGTGCTGTGCAGGACCCATGAACCTGGCTCCTTTCAGGCAGAGGTCGTTCCTTCAGTTTGGTTTCAGAACAAGGAAGTAGCAGCTGTAGAGTGTCTGGGTCCCTGGCTGTGGGCACGTGACTGACCCAGGGCCCCAGCGGTTGAGCTCTGGAACCTGTTGTGGCCTTTGCACTGTGGCCTCCCTTCCCACAACAGTGACTGAGCAGGGCAGGGACACCTAGGCAGACCAGGCACTCCTGGGAGATGTGGACGCCTCTGATGGCGACTTTGAGCTAATTTCCCTAGGACTGCAGGGGTCAAGACTTTTCCCAACTGCCTTCCTCCCCTCTCTCCTTCCTGAGGGTCAGGCCCCAGCCCAGGCTGCCCTTCACTCAACCTGCCCCGTTTCCCTCACGGCATCGCCTCTAAGATGTGCTTGGGGGCTGCTTCTTGGAGGCCCCCGACTAACACAGCAGACACTGTGCAGCACCCACGACAGGCATGCAAGTGAGTGTGGAATAAACCCTGTGTGAAAGCTGCTTGAACTTCAGGGTCATTGCTGCAGAATAACGTAGTCTGAGATGAGCTACCCACTGCCCTTGTCGTTCTGCTGGGGGTGACCTCTCACAGAGCCAAAAACAGGGCGAGGCGACTGGGTGGAGTGGTGGGCGGTGGCTGGGGTGTGAAGGCGGGCTCCAGCATGGTGCAGCCGAGGTGGTCAGGCTGACCTCTGCTCTCATTCTGACACATCTCTTGCAGCTTTGCTTGGTGTTTTCAGAAACTGGCTGAGTTGGACATGATCCTGGGTCTCAGGGAAACAAGTTCATGGGGGCGTTTGATTTGCGTTCACAGATATCTTTAGAGCTGAACGCGACTTTGCACAGGAATTCACGAGGCTACACTACCTGCTTTTGGCGCGGCTGCGGGTGGGCTCTGTGGCCGAGCTTCTTCAGGAATGCGAGTTGCATCTGGCAGAGCGATGTGTGTAGCTCTGCTTTCAAGTCCGAAATCTCAGCTGGCTTATTTGGTTTCTTCCTTGCAGGCTTTTTCCTCTTTCTTTTTTCTGTGCTTATGAAGCAGAAATAATTTACGAGGGGGAGACCTCTGGCAAATCCCTATTTACCTGCTGGGCCTATGGAGAAAACACCGGCTTCTTTGGAACTGGAGACCTCCCGCCCTTTCAGAATGAGAATGAACTTTCTAGAACCAGCCCAGACCTTTCCTGACAGCCAAAGCAGCAGACACAGCCCCTCTGTCTGTGGAGGGAGAGGAAACCACTGCGATGGTTTCAGAAAATGTGCAGGCTCAGGCTAAGAAGGCAAAAACTGCTCTCCAAGGCTCTCCTGGTTCCCACATCAAGGTTATTTCCGGAATACCATTCGTTTATCCGATAAACGCAAAAATAGTGCTTACTGCGAGGCAGGACTGCTCTGAGCACGTCATAAATGTGAACTCATTTGACCCTCTGAACACACCCTATGATGAAGGTATTACTGTCTCCATTTTACAGAAGGAGAAACTGAGGCACGGGGTGGTCACAGAACTGGCAAGCAGCAGAGTCCAGATCCAGTCTGGGTCATGGCTGCAGACGGTGCTCTTGCCCACACACTGGCGGCCTCAGGGACTCCTTCCTCCTTAAGGAGAATGCAGGAAGGCAGAGAGCCATGTGGGTGGTCCAAGCGACCCGTCCACTCTTGGCCACAGCGCTGATCTTGGTTGACAATAATGATAAGGAGAATGTAGGCATAGCTCAGAGACATTGCGGGCTCGGCTCTAGACCATTGCAATAAGGCAAGTCACAGGAAGTTTTGGTTTAGCAGTGCATATAAAGCTTATGTTTATAGTACCCTGCAGTCTATTAAGTGTGCAACAGCTTGATGTCTAAAAAAGTGCATGCCTTAATTAAAAGTAACTTTAGTGCTAAAAATGCTAACAATCACCTGAGACTTCAGCAAGTCGGAATCTTCCTGCTGGCAGAGGGTCTCGCCTCCATGTTGATGACTGCCGACTGATCTGAGTGACAATTGCTGAAGGCTGGGTAGGGGGCTGTAGCAATGTCGTAAAATGAGACAGTGAAGTTAGCCCCATCGATTCACTCTTTTCATGATCGATATCTCTGTAGCATGCAATGCTATTTGATGGCATTTTACTCACGGTAGACCTTCTTTCAGAATTGGGGTCAGTCCTCTCAAATCCTGCTGGTGCTTTACCTTGTAAGTTTATGGAGTATTCTAAATCTTTTTGTTGCCATTTCAACAATGTTCACAACATCTTCACCAGGAGTTGATTCCATTTCAAGAAACCATGTTCTTTGTTCATCCATCACATAAGCAACTCCTCATTTTTTCAAGTTTGATTCTGAGCCTGTAACAATTCTGTCCCATCTTCAGGCTCCACCTCTAACTGCAGTTCTCTTGCTGTTCCCCCCATATCTGCAGCTACTTCCTCTACTGAAATCTTGAACCCTTCAAAGTCATCCATGAGGACTGAAATCAACTTCTTCCTAACTCCCATTAATGTTGATATTTTGACCTCCTCTTAAGAATTATGAATGTTCTTAATGGCATGTAGAATGATGAACCCTTTCCAGAAAGTTTTAAATTTACTTTTCTAAGATCTTTCAGAGGAATCACCATCTATAGCGTCTATAGCCTTACAAAGTATATTCCTTAAGTAATAAGATTTGAAAGTCAAAATTACTCCTTGGGCCAGGCAAGGTGGCTCATGCCGGTAATCCCAGCACTTTGGGAAACGGAGGTGGGTGGATCGCTTGAGGCCAAGACTTCGAGACCAGTCTTGGTAATGAGATTCCATTTCTACAAAAATTAAAAAATTAGCCAGGCATAGTGGCACATGCCTATAGTCCCAGTTACTTGGGAGGCTGAGGTAGGAAGATGCTTGAAGGCAGGAGTTTGAAGTTGCAGTGAACTGTGATCGCACCATTTCACTCCAGCCTGGGCAACAGAGCAAGACCTTCTCTCTCTGTCTCTTTTAAGAGATTGGTCTTGCTCTGTCATCCAGCCTGGAATGTTATGGCACAACCACAGCTCACTGTGGCATTAATCTCCCAGGCTCAAGTGATCCTCCCACCTCAACCTCCCAAGTAGCTGGAACTACAGGTGCATGCCACCACACCCAGCTAACGTATTATTATTATTATTGTAGAGATGGGGGTCTCCCTATGTTGCCCAGGCTGGTCTGGAACTCCTGGCCCCGTGATCTTCCTGCCTTGGCCTTCCAAAGTGCTGGGATTACAGGCTTAAGCCACCACACCTGGCCAATCCTGTCTCTTAAAAATATTTTTTTTTCCCTTGATTCATGGGCTGCCGAATGGATATTGAGTCAGCAGACAAGAAAATTGCATTCATCTGCTTATACATCTCAGTTACCAGATGCATTGTCAGTGAGCACAAATACTTTGAAAGGAGTCTTTCTTTCTGAGCAGTAGGTCTCAACAATGAGCTTAAAACATACAGTAAACTGTGCCATAAACAGATGTGCTGTCATCCAGGCTTTGCTGTTCCATGTATAAAGCACAGGCAGAGTCAATTTCTTGAGGGACCTAGGATTTTTGGAATGGCAAATGAGTATTGGCTTCAACTAAAAGTGACCGGCTTCATTTTCCCCAGCAAGAGTCAGCCTGTCCTTTGAAGCTTCGAAGCCAGCCATCGACTTCTCCTCTCCAGCTATGAAAGTCCTACATGGCCTCTTCTTCCAATACAAGGCTGTTTCATCTGCGTTGCAAATCTCTTGTCTACTGTAGCCACCTTCATCAATGCTCTTAGCCAGATCTTCTGGATAACTGGCTGCAGCTTCTCCATCAGCACTTGCAGCTTCACCTTGCACTTTTATGGAGACGGCTTCTGTCCTTAAACCTCATGCACCAACCTCTGCGAGCTTCAGACTTTTCTTCTGCAGCTTCCTCACCTCTCTCAGCCTTCACAGAGTTGAAGAAACTTAGGGTCTTGCTCTGGATTAGGCTTTGGCTTGAAGGAACACTATGGCTGCTTTGATCTTCCATCCAGACCATTACAACTTTCTCCATATCAGCAATGAGGCTGTTTTGTTTCCTTATCCTTCACATGTTCACTGAAGGGGGACTTTTAATTTCCCTCCAGGACTCTTCCTTGGGCATCCACAACTTGGCTCACTGTTTGGCACAAGGGGCCGAGCTTTCAGCCTGCCTCAGCCTTTCTCAGTAAGTTGAATCATTTCTAGTTTTTGATTTAAAGCGAGAGATGTACACCTCTTCCTTTCACTTGAACACTTAAAGGCCATTGCAAGGTTATTAATTGGCCTCATTTAACAACCCTGCTGTGTCTGCTGTGTCTCAGGGAAGAGGGAGGCCTGAGGAATGGGAGAGAGATGGGGAATGGCTGACTGGTGGAGCAGTCAGAGCACACGGGACATTTATAGATGAAATCCACTGTTTTATATGGGTGTAGTCCACAGTGCCCCGAAACAATGATAATAGGAACATTGAAGATCATTGATCACAGATTCACATAACAGATATAATCATAATGAAAAAGGTTGAAATATTTGTAAAAATACTGAAATGTGACACAGACATGAAGTGAGCACGTGCTGTTGAAAAAAATGTCACTGATGGACTTGCTGGAGGTGGGGTTGCCACAGAATGTTAATTTGTAAAAAATGCGCCCAGCACTGTGGGAGGCTGAGGCGGGCAGATCACAAGGTCAGGAGTTTGAGACCAGCCTGGCCAACATGGTGAAACCCCTTTTCTACTAAAAATACAAAAATTAGCCAGGTGTGGTGGCACATGCCTGTAATCCCAGCTACTCAGGAGGCTAAGGCAGGAGAATCGCTTGAACCCGGGAGGTGGAGGCTGCAGTGAGCCAAGGTCACTCCACTGTTCTCCAGCCTGGGCAACAGAGTGAAACTCCATCTCAAAGAAAAAAAAAATGGCATCTGTGAAGTACAACACATTCATGTATAATAAAACAAGGTGTGGCCAGGCACAGTGGCTCATGCCTGTAATCCCAGCACTTTGGGAGACTGAGGCAGGCGGATCACATTGACAGGAGACCCAGGCCATCCTGGTCAACATGGTGAAACCCCATCTCTACTAAAAATACAAAAATTAGCTGGGCATGGTGGCGTGCACTTGTAATCCCAGCTACTAGGGAGGCTGAGGCAGGAGAATTGCTTGAACCCAGGAGGCAGAGGTTGTGAGCTGAGATTGTGCCACTGTACTCCAGCCTGGCGACAGAGTGAGATTCCGTCTCACTAAATAATAAATAAAACAAGGTATGCCTGTAACACTCTTCGGGTTGGTTAAAGAAGTCAGGTTTGCACATACGCAGCTTTGGAGGACAACCTTACCTGGGCCCAGGGATGTTCAACTGCTCCCACCAGGGAAGAGGCAAAAGCGAGCACACGGTGGCCACCCCACTGGGCCCTTCCCACCCTGTCGTTTGGGGCAAGATCCTCGAGGGGCTGGGGACAGTGGGGAACGGGCAGATGGAGGCGGCCTGTGCAGGGTCCCACCCCACCTGGGGGCCAGGTTTCGCTCAGGGTGCCACAGCCTCCCCAGCCCCGTGCCTCCCTGCAGCCGGGGCACCGTGCTCTGTGCACCTCACACCCAGCAGGTCCAGTTTCTAAACTCTGCTGCTAAAGCCTGCCTGGGCGGGAGAGGGAATGGGTCTGCCTTCCTCACAGCAGGTGGGCTCTTGCCTTCCCAACAACAGTACGGGGCCTACTCTCCCACAGCAAGTGTGGGCTCTGCCTTCCCTGACAGCAGCTGTGCTTCCCTGGAGTATGGATCCGGGAGGGGCACCTGGAAGGCATGCCCGGGGATGGCAACGTGGCACTGGCTTCTCACAGTGGTTTCTGGAACTTTGCTTGGAAAATCGTTCCTTACAGAGATTCAAATGCCATGCCTGCATAGAAGAGAAATCTGTCAGAAATTACTCAACGAGGGGGGCATCCCTGTGTGCAGTCTGATGGGGAGGGAGCCAGAGAGGGAGAAAACTGTTAGAAACAGTGAAGCAGGCGGGGGCAACGGTTGTTCTTCCCCATTTTGGATCCCCAAGTTCAGCGTTAGGGGACTCTGTGGCATGTGTCTGTTGTCGGGGAGGGGCTGTGTGTGCGGATGAGGCCCAGGGCTACAGCTTCAGCAGGCTGGCTTCCTGTACTGCAGCGGCTGAAACACAGGAGTCCAGGGTGGGGGATTGGGGGTGGGGGAGGACCCGGGAGGGGTAAAGGGGATTGGGGGTGGGGAGGATTAGGGGAGTGGGGAGGATTGGGGTGGGGACTATCAAAAGATCGAAATCGAAGAAAAGTCAAAAAATAAAATCTAAAGTCAAAAGATCAAAATCAAATCCCGAAGCGTCAAAATCAAAATCAAAAATCAAAAGAAACTCGAAATCGAAAATCCGTCAAAAACAAAATCGAAAAAATCAAAGTAAAGCTCAGAATCGTAATCAAAATTCGAAGTCAAAATAAAATCAAAAATCAAAAAATCATCGGCGGCGCTCAAGAATCGGAAATCGAAAAAATCAAAAACTTTCAAAAAGCACAAAATCAGGTTTGGGGCGGGTTGGGTTGCAGGTTGATTGGGGTTGAGCCTAGAGTAGAATCTGAAAGTGAGAGACTAGGGAGGTGCAGAAAGAGTTTCTGGGGGTCTGGGGAGGTAGAGGGGCCTGGGGGTGGGGCTGGGAGGGAGGAGCCCTGAGGTAGGAGGTTCACAGGGGGTGTGCCAGGAGCCTGGAGGTGGGGAGTTCTAGAGGTGAAGGGAGCTCTTTTGGGGTTTTAATTGCAATATTCAACTCCTCTACCTTGCAGAGGAGATATATTTATCATGGTCGATACATATATCGCCTTTGTTTCAAGCCAACACACCACCTGTGCAGACTGAGCTGCTGTGAATGCCTCCGTTGGTCTGTGAGAGTGGTGTGTGGGAGCAGTGTCTGGTCACCATGAGATGCCTGCTCCCCTCACAAGTGGCTGTTGGTGACCCAGCGGGGGCATTTTCTCCGAATACCTGCGTGTGGTTCTGTGTCCTGTTTACGCGTGGAGTCTGGCTTACCGGCGAAGGCTGCTGATTTTCCCCTGCGTTTCTGTCTTCTCATCCGTGTAAGGGGTGTCAGCTAAGAACTCCGCTTGCAGAGGAAGCAGGATGGCTGAGCTGCTTTCAGATGCAGCAGCATAAACACAGGGGATCCTTACTGGGCACAGGGGGGCCTTATGAGACACAGGGGTCCTTACCTGACACAGGGGTCCTTACCGGACACAGGGGATCCTTAGCAGACACGGTAGGTTCTTACCAAACATGGGGGTCCTTACGGGACTGGGGGTTCTTACCAAACATAAGGGTTCTTACTGGACACAGGGGAGCTCTGCCGGGCAGCCCAGCTGCTCCTGGTTCCTGGGTAGCGTGGATGCTGTTGCGGGCGTCGGACGAGATAAAGGTCTGTGCCAGGGAAAGATGAAGACAGAATTGCTGGCCAGTGGACTGACTGGGTTTAAAGTGTCTAAAGGAGTGACTGGATCCTGAAGTGGGAGGGACCCAGACGCCCATGGATGACAGCTGATGTCCACTCACGCCAGCGAGCTGCCTTCAGAAGGGGCTGCTGCCCGGGTGGTGGCCTCTGGCTTCCCGCAGGTGCCAACACCTACCTGCTGGGTGCCTGAGGAGCCTGGGGAGTCCAGTGCCCGACTCACAGTGACGAAGATGGGCCCTGATCAGGGTTGGTTTGAGCAGACACTGTCTCCTAGTCTCCTGCCCTGGGGTCCTCCTGGCCCCTCTCCCTCCCTCAACCCTTGGACCAGTATGTCTTGGGATGTGGCCGTACCGCTGTGGGGCCCGAGACCCTTTCAGGGGACTCAGAAGGTAAAATCTACATTCACAACGACACTCGGTGATATTTGCTGGGTTCATAGTGTTGGTATTACAGGGATGTGGCAAAAGCTGCTCCAAAGTCATAGAACTGCCGGTGCCTGCACAGGAAATGGGCAATGGCCAGGCCTGGGCGGGCAGTGCCTGCCCCAGGGTCTCTCCCAGAGTCTCTCCCAGCGTCTCTCCCCAGAGTCTCCCAGCGTCTCTCCCAGAGTCTCCCAGGGTCTCCCCCAGGGCCTCCCCCAGGGTCTCCCCAGAGTCTCTCCCAGGGTCTCCCCGGGTCTCTCCTCCAGTGTCCCTTCCTCAGTGCCACCCTCTCAATGTCTTTGCTCTCAGAGATAAACAAAAAGCCACCTTCACTTATAAATGTCCTTGATGAGGCAGGGAAAGTATTATTTTTTGAATCTCAATCGTTGACCACACATCCTGTTAATATTCTTTTAACAAAACGGGACACACCCCGTCAGGCTTCAGCTAACGCGAGAATGGTGATGCCTGGAGGAGGAGAGAGTGTGCTCGGCTTTGAGCTGGGAGTTGAACTCGCTGCTTTTCTTCTTAATCCAACACTATTTCTATTTGAAAGAATGACTGAGGGAAAACTGTCGTTACCCAGGCCTCAGTGCTGGGTATATACTTTCTCAAAAATGAGCAAAGTGAACTTGTCACTTTGAGGAAAACACTGACAGCATTTGGTGCTAATGATGAAATCTGAACTTTCAGACAAAAATTAGAATTTTGGATAACTGGTGTCTGTCGCTGTCTCTGACAGTTTCCCAATATTTAACAGCCTTTCCAGCGGGGTTACTGGTGATTTGAAAATATGTGATCTTTTGATATTGAATATAAAATGTGCCAGTTGGACGCCAGGAGCAGCCCTCAAGGAAGCTTCACCAGGAGGCTTAGCTCAGTGGGCGTGGTCTGAGCTGGGTCTTGAGGGTTGCATAGGAGTCCAGTAGACAGACACAGAGAGAAAGGCGAGGAGAAGGGCCTTTGAGCAATGAAGGTGCCTCATTCACTGAGCTGGTATTTCCAAATGGCCAGCGCACGATGTTATAAAATCATGCACACGAGAAAAAGTTCCACACAGAGTGTGAGACAGAACCATGGAGCTTGGCACACAGAGGAGAGCCGGCCCAATGATGTGGGCCAGATCCTAGCTAACCGTTAGCACACCAGCCACAGTGACCTCAGCGGTCTTTATAGCGCTCTTCCCTTTGCTAACCACACATCGCTGCGAGGATGCATTTTCTTCAAAAATTACAACCAAAATAACATATAGAAGATTGAATATGAACCAGTTATGGGAATGTAACTGTCCTCTATTAAGCCAGAAATTAAAGAGACTGATACATGTTTATCTGCCTACATTTTGTAATACATACGTGTTATACACATAAATACATACACATATAAAATGTCCTCCTCACTAGTTTTTTTTATTTGAAAAATCTAGTTAGATTTTATAAAAATGTTATGTCAACATAGGATGAGTTCATAATGCTAATTTTAAATGAACCAATCAATCAATATTGACAATTTTCTGGAATTTACCACATGGCATATATTGATAGATCTAAGCCATGTAAACCAAGGCTCTTTGAAGTCCTTACTCATTTTTCAAAGTGTAAAGTTTGAGACCTGCTGACAGGGGAGGCTGTCTGCAAGCCTGGTGGCCTGGGATCACGGCTCCCCGGCTGGAGTTGAGGGGAAGCAGGTGAGTCTGAACAGAGGCTAGCCGCACTCTGCACACAGTGGGTATTGAGTACAAAGCTGGTAACTGCTTGAGCAAACTTCCCTCCCAGAAAGGAGGCCTGGCACCCAAGGCACCTGCTGTGGACATGGTGGTCTCTCTCCAGAGCGAGGGTCCTGTGAGCAGCTCTGTGGCTCTCCTCTCCCATCCCATCCCAGCTGGGCCACCAGCTCACTGTGGGCCATGGCTTTTCTCGGAGCAGATCTTTCTGTCCATCTGGGGCTGAATGTTTGTATTTTCAGGGGCACCTGCTGTATGCAGCATCTGCTAAAGCCCAAATTTTGACAGACGTCCGTATCAGCCAGGAAGGGCTGGTTACCAGCTCAGCCTTCGAAGAAAGAATAAACAAAATATGTCTACATTTTCTCTTGGCGAATTAGTACCTTTGAAAGCAGACGGCTGCTATTCTTTCTTGCTGCTTTGAACTCGCTTCATAATAAGGAAACGCTCACTATATTCTTCACAGTCGTCGCTGTTAGACTGTCTCCTTCGGGAATTGTTAAAACGGACTTTCCACGGCAGTCATTGGCCAGCTTTGGTTCTTTATTTCTTATTTGATGGACACCCATGTAAATAACACACTGCAGTTTGCAAACAGATATATGCTATTTACATACTAAAGAGTATTTGCGCGCCCACCCCTGAAGCTCGTCTACGCTGCCCATGGAGTTCAGTTCTGCACAGACACTAGGATGTACGTTTAGAACTTGGTCCTGTTAAATCCACCGGGGTCTCGGCAGCTTGACTTGCATGGCGAGGCCTCGCTTAATTCCAAAGAATGGCCACACTTCTCATTGTGATGTGGCAATTTATGCTGCATCTAAGGCTCAGATCTTTTGGCCTCATTTGAATTACTTGCATTTTGTGTTGCTGGTGCGGGGACTCAGGGTTAATGTCTGAAAGTGCATTTGGATCTTGCTAGGGAGAATCCCAGCCACTACCTGCTGCGGGGGGTGGGGGGGTGGAGATGGGGGTGCACAGAGGCATTGCACGGGCAGCCCAGGAACGGGGGCTCCCAAGCACTGGGAGTGGGATGTTCTCATGCCGGGCACGGCCTCCAGTGCTTCCTGAGACTGCGTCGTGCGTCTTCCTAAGACTAAGACTCTGTGGTGCGCCCAGGGTGGGAGGGCCCGACTCCTCCTTCTCCTCAAGACCTAAATATGCCCACTTTGCTGTAAGACTGTGAGCACCCAACCCTCATTCTGAAGGCTCATACCTTGAATGGTTTTTTCCTAGTGGTGTCTTCTCAGTCAATACTGTGTATTCATACCGTGTAACCAGCCATGGAGTTGGTAAAACTGTCAAGCACGGTTCTCGTTCACAAGGAACTTACAGTCTTGAGGGGAGGTAAGCCTCAACCAGAAACATCACAGACTGTTGTGGTCTAAGCCACTATTTGGCAATTCAGCGTCCAGGACACGCAGAGCACAGTGGCCAGGAGAACAGAGCGGCCCTCAAGGAAGCTTCACCAGGGGAGGCTTAGCTCAGTGGGCATGGTCTGAGCTGGGTCTTGAGGGTTGCATAGGAGTCCAGTAGACGGACACAGAGAGAAAGGCGAGGAGAAGGGGCTTTGAGCAATGAAGGTGCAGAGGCGGGACAGCAGAAAGGCCGGGATGCGTAGGGTGGGGATGTGTGTTGGAAGCAGAGTGGACGTGGCCAGTGGGAACTTAGGAGAGTCACGTCGGACAGAAAGGCCTGGCCTGACGCCGTGGAACAGGTCAGCAGATTGGGTTGGCCTCTCTGCCAACTCCCATGGGGTTATCGTCTTTTCTCTTTTGATGGTTTTGGGACCTTCTCAAGTTTCATTGTGATGTGTGTCCAGGTGTGAACTTCTTTTTATTTATCTTACTTGGAATTGGTTTGGCTTCTTAGATCTGCAGATTAGTCTTTTATTGGTTCTGGGATTCTTATCCCTTAACCATTTAACTATCACCTCTGCCCGTTTTCTTTCCCCTCTCCTTCTGGAACTTCAGTTAGACATTATGTTGTTCTGTGCAGGAAATGCACGAGTGTAGAAGAAAAGGCACACACAATACTTTTAGGAGAAAACAGCCTTTATCTCAAGTATATGGCAATACAGATATAATAAACAAATCATATAATCAGCAAATGACATAATAAGCGAATTGCAATGGGAAGGGGAGAAGGGAAAAGATATAGCTCTTCTGTAACGAGTTGTTTGGCATGAGGCGCAGTCACGAGGGCCCTTTGCGACTGGGCTCAAGGAACACAAAAGGATCAACTCGTTTTTGCGATTATCTATTGTTTTTCAATAGCTAACGTGTAGGAATGGATTGAAATAGGGATTTCTCCGAAACAGCGCTGGATGAATGCCTCAAGGGGCTCACACAACCTGTTTCGGGACTTGGTGACCATTGTTTGTGTCCATGTCCAATTGAGTTCACATTTGATATTTAACTTTTCCTCCACGTGTGTTAGGCTTTATTCTTCATGTGTTTTAGTTTCTATTTAAATATTTGCATGTTTTTGGTTCTTTGTGTTTTGTTCTGGATCATTTCTTCACATCTGTGTTCTAGTTTACTAATTCTCCCTTCAGTCGTGTTTAATTTGTTGACAAACCCATCCATCAAATTTTACATTTTAGTTATCCTTTCAATTCTCAGAATTCTGTTTTTTCCCAATTAGGTTGTTGTTTTAATATTGGTCATTGCTCATATTTTGGAATTTTATTTCATTTCTTTAAACATGTTAAACATATTTCTTTTCCATTTTGTATTCCATAATTCAATTTTGAAATATTTGTATGATTGATTATTGTTTCTGCTGAATCTTTTTCCTGGTAACTTATGTCTTTGTGGATTTGTGAGTTTTGACTGTAAGCTCATATTTTTTGGAAGTTTATGTGCCAAATTTTTTTCTCTCAACTTTTTTTTTTTTTTTTTGAGACAGAGACTCACTTTGTTGCCCAGGCTGGAGTGCAGTAGCTTGATCTTGGCTCACTGCAACCTCTACCTCCCAGGTTCAAGCAATTCTCCTACCTCAGCCTCCTGAGTAGCTGAGATTATAGTCAAGTGCCACCACACCTGGCTAAAGTTTGTATTTTTAGTACAGACGGGGTTTCACCATTTTGGCCAGGCTGGTCTCGAACTCCTGACTTCGGGTGATCCACCCACCTCAGCCCCTCAAAGTGCTGGGATTAAAGGTGTGAGCCACCACACTTGGCCTCTCTCAACTTTTATTTTAGATACAGGGGGTCCACGCGCAGGTCTATTACATGGGAATATTGCAGTCAGTTAGTGAGCGTAAGTACCCAATAGGTAGTTTTTACCCATTTCCCCCTCACTCGTTCCCCCATCTAGTAGTTTGCAGTGTCTGTTATTCCCATATTTATGTCCATGGGTACTCAGTGTTTAGCTCCGGCGTATAAGTGAGAACATGTGGTATTTGGTTTTCTGTCCCTGTGTTAATTCACTTAGGATTATGGCCTCCAACTCCATCCATGTTGCTGCAAAGGACATGATTTCCTTCTTTTTTCATGACTGCATAGTATTCCATGGTGTACACATACCGCATTTTCTTTATTCAATCCACAGTTGATGGGCACCTAGGTTGATTCTATGGATTTGCTATTGTGAATAACATGGCGATGAACACACAAGTGTGTGTGTTTTTTGGTATAATGATCTATTTTCCTTTGAGTATATGCCCAGCAACAGGACTGCTGGGTCCAATGGTAGCTCTGTTTTAAGTCTTTGAGAAATCTCCAAACCGATTTCCACAGTGGCTGGACTAATTTACACTCCCACCAACAGTGTATAAGGGTTTCCTTTTCTTCACAGTCTCGTCAACAACTGTTATTTTTTGACTTTTTAATAGTTGCCATTCTGGCTGATTTGAGACAGTTTCTCATTGTGGTTCTGACTTGCATGTCTCTGATGATCAGTGATGATGAGCATTTTTTATGTTTGTTGGCTGCTTGTGTGTTTTCTTTTGAGAAGTATCTGTTTATGTCCTTTGTCCATTTTTAAATGGAGTTATTTGTTTTTTACTTGTTAATTTATTTAAGTTCCCTGTATATTCTGGATATTAGACCTTTGTCAGACGCATACTTTGTCAATATTTTCCCTCATCCCGTAGGTGTCTGTTTAGTGTATTGATGCTTCATTTTGTTGTGCAGATGCTCTTTAGTAAATTAGTCCCTACTGTCAATTTTTGTTTTTGTCGCAATTGTTATTGGGGATTTAGTAAAAAGTTCTTTGCTAAGGCCAGAGTCAAGAAGGGAGACTATTTCCTAGGTTTTCTTCAAGAATTTTTATTGTTTGAAGTCTTAGAATTAAATCTTTAATTCATCTTGAGCTAATTTTTGTATAGGGTGAAACGTGAGGGTCCAGTTTTATTTTTCTGCATATGGCTAACCGGTTATCCCAGCACCATGTATTGAATAGGGAGTCCTTTCCTCATTGCTTCTTTTTGTCATCCTTGTCAAAGACCATATAGTTATAAGTGTGAGGCTTATTTCTGACTTTCTATTCTGTTCCATTGGTCCATGTGTCTGTTTTTGTACCGGTACCATGCTGTTTTGGTTACTACATCCTTAGAGTATAGTTTGAAGTTGGGTAATATGATGCCTCCAGCTTTGTTCTTTTTACTTAGGGTTGCTTTGGTTATTTGGGCTTTTTTTTTTTTTTTTTTTTTGTTCTTTATGTGAAGTTTAGCATAGATTTTTAAAACAATTCTGTGAAGAATGACGTTGGTAGTTTGATACGAATAGCAATGAATCTATAAATTGCTTTGGACAGCATGTCCATTTTAACAGTATTGATTCTTCCAGTCCATGAACATGAATTTTTTTTCCATTTACTTGTGTTGTTTCTGATTTCTTTCAGCAGTACTTTGTAGTTCTCTTTGTAGAGATCTTTCACCTCCTTGGTTAGCTGTATTCCTAGGTATCTCATTTTCCTTGTGGCCATTGTAAACAGGATTGTGTTCTTGATTTGATTCTCAACTTCGACATTATTGGTGTAGAGAAATGCTACTGATTTTTGTGCATTGATTTTGTATCCTGAAATTTTACTGAGCTAGTTTATCAGGTCTAATAGCCTTTTGGTGGAGTTTAGGATTTTCTAGGTATAGAATCATATCATTAGCAAAGAGGGAGAGTTTGACTTCTTCTTTTCCTATTTCCTATTTTGATGCCTTTTATTTCTTTCTCTTGCCTGATTGCTGTGGCTAGGACTTCCTTTGCCTTTTTTTTTTCTTTTTTTGAAGCCAGAATGGAAGGTGGGTTTCTTAATCAAAATTTGGCCTTGTTTTATTTATTTATGTTGACAACTGCTTTCACATGGATTTTGGTCTTTGAGAATCCCTTACTTTCTTGCCAATCATTAATGCATTTAAAAGCTGTTTTCAGTATATTTCAGCATTTTAAATTGTTTTCAGGAGGAAATAGGGTTCCTGATTTGTTGCCTTGCTGGAAATGAACACCTGCCCATTCTCTTTAACCTGGAGTTTCTTTTCTTTCTACACAGAGAACTAATTTTTTAATTTTTATTTTGTTAAAATCAGCTTTACTGAGGCATAATTTACATAACAGAAATTCAGCTATTTGCTGTTCATTGTTTAATACATCTTGACAAATTTCTAGATTTACCTAACTACCACCACAATCAACATAAAGAATATTCTCACCACTCCCAAAAGTTCTCTGTTTGCAGTCAATTCCCTCCTCCAGTTCCTGACTCCAGGCCCCCACTCTTCTGTGTATGTCACTATTGCTTTGCCTGCTATAGATTTCTGTATACTTGAGGTCATGTGGTATGGACCCTCTTGTGTTGCAGTCTTTCCCTTAGCATAATTGAAAGAGATTTATCTGTGTTGTGCTTTATCAGAAGTTTATTTCTTTTCATTCTAAACAGCATTTTATTGATATAGGTATCTATGGGGGGTTTGGCTCCCATGATTCTAGAGGCTGAGAAGTCCAACGGCAGGCTGTCTGCCTGCCTAGAGACCCTGGGATGAAGGCAGCATGGCTCAGGGCAAGGCCAAAGGCCTTGAAACTGGGGAAGCTGGTGGTGTAATTCTCAGTGCAAGGCTGAAGGCCGGAGAACCTGAGGGGCTGCTGGTGTGCACCCTGGAGTTCAAAAGCCAGGGGGCTGGAGTTCTATGTCCAAGGACAGGAGAAAAGGAGAGTCCCAGCTCCAGGAGGGAGAGGAATTCAACTATCCTCTGCCTTTTCTGTCCTCTCCAGGCAGCTGAGGGGCATTGAGAGAGGTGAGAGGTGCCACCACACTGAGGGCAGATCTTCCCTGCTGAGTCCATCCAGACTCACATGGGAAGCTTCTCCAGAAACAGCCTCCCAGACACGCAGATGGAACGCTTTACCAGTTCTCCAGGAGCCTCTCAATCCAGGTGCGTTGACACCCAGAGTCAAGCTTCACAAGCACCTTTGTTGAGATTAGTGGCCCGCACAGGCATGGCCTTCCCTGGAGCCTATCCTGTTGCGTTGTCTGTGCCTGTCCTTGTGCCCACACCCTCTTGTCTGGGTGCCACAGCTTCATAGCTTGTCCCAAATCAGAGCCCGGAAGCCCTCAGCCCTCTGCTTTTCATGTTCCGGTTGCCTTGGCGAGTCCACCCTTTGCTTTCTCACATGGATTTTGGAACCGCTTGTCCTTTGGGCCCCCATGGCTTCCATCTGGAGCCCTGCAGTGGCCTCCAGGAGTCTCCTGGCTCTGTCTGACCTTCCCCCAACATGGGGTTTTGTTCCAAAACTTTTGTTGATTTCTGTTCATTTCACTATATGAAAGGGAATTGTCTTTTTCCATAGACCTGCTAGGATTCGTCAATCATTAAAACGTCCTGGTTATTAAAATGAGCAAGGCATTTTATTTTTCTTCATACTTTGGTCATAATATTATGCATGTAATTGTTTTCTCCTAAATCCAATTTTGATTTCTTACAAGGGCTAATGAGAGTTATCATGCTTGTTTGCTCCAAATTGTGTTTCTGCTAAAAATGTGAAACATTAGCTCTAAGCCACAGGGGTTGACTTGGGCCACCAGGTCGAAGATGAAAGCGTCCACAGGCCACAAGGCCGCTTTGTGCTCCTGGCCACTGCCCCAGGTGGCCAGAGTGAGGCTGAAGGTGCCCTGTCCTGGCCTGCCTGACCTCATCAATCCTCTCCACCATCCCCACTGGCAACCCTGGCTCCTCTGGCTCACCAAGTGGAGGGACAGAGGGGGCAAGGTCACCAAATGAGTGACAGCCATTGAAATTAATGCAAAAACCACAATTACTTTTGCACCAACCTAATAAAATGTTCTGGTGCTTAAATTGGGAAATGCTGCCAATTCCCGGATGTACTTTCCCCCGCCCCCTTCATTTTAGTTTTTCTCAAATTGGGGTTCAGCTAGGGTGATCAACCCTTCCGGTTTGCCCTGGAATTCCTTGGTTTTAGCCCTGAAGGTCCTGCCACCCAGGAACCCCCCTGGGTCTTGGGCCCATCTGGGATGGTCGGCCGCCCTGGCTACAGCTTATGGCCCGTTCCGGGTAGTTTTCTGTTTTTCTTCCAACAAGCTATTATGAAACCGATGATACATTTCATAACTGGTGGAGTCTGAAAACCCGGGAACGGAGCCCAATTCCCCTGCGGGAGAGCCACATGTTCATTAAAGGCCTCCAGGAATTCTAATCTTTCCTGAGCACGGGCCACTTTCAGGGCCATCTATTAACCCCTGCAGAGCCATGCTCCGTGGGAGCCACCCTGAGAAAGGCTGCTCAGCGACGGGACGTTTGTGGAAAGAGCCCAGGGAGTGCAGGAATGCATCCCTGTCACAAAGAGCCGCACCCTGGGCCTTGCTGCCCTCTGGAGAGATCAGGTGCCTAGCAACAGGAATTAGCTAGTGAGGGGGAGGGAGGACTGCTGTGTAACTTAAAAGCCAACGAATCTGACCATCTAGCAACAGGAATCAGCTAGTGAGGGGGAGGGAGGACTGCTGTGTAACTTAAAAGCAAACGAATCTCACCATCTAGCTTCTGATCTCTGATGGGAGATGGCGTTCATTCCTTCACTGAACACGGACCTGTGGGGTGCCCAGCATGGGATGGCGCTCCCTGGCTCCTGTCCTCACGGGGCTTCCAGTCTACAAGTAAGCAAACACATCAAACAATTCTGAAAAGTGACAGGTGCTGGGATGGGCCAAGGAGGGTGCGGAAGGGGCTTTCTACTCTGTCTAGGAAGGTGGTGGGGACATTTCTGAGCAGGGGAATTGCAGTGGAGACCTGAAGGATGACAGGCTGTCAGCCTGGACAGGGAGGTTTAGTGACGGTAGTAGACAGAGTCTGTCTGGTGGAGGGGCTTGTTGCAGCCGAGGCCCAGGACAGCAAAGAGGTCAGTGGGTGCTCTCAAAGAACTGAGAGGGGTCCATGTACCTGGAGGGGAGGGGAGGGAAGGGGACGTGGCGAGAGAAGCTTATGTGGGACCTGATCTCATTAGGGAACCAGGAAGGTAGGAAAGCCACGGCGATACTGTTTTAAAATCAATTCCCATTCCTTGCCAGTCACGACTCACGGTCGTCAGATGCTTATGGCTAAGGAAGGAGTTCAGTAATGCCTGCAATGGCAAACTCCCAGGACAGCAGACGTCCAGATGTCCTGACACCTCATGACCATGCATGCTTTTAAGATAGCTATAGTCATGCTTTGATGTACTTACGCACTAAAGTGTCAAGGATAACTTTCTTTAAATCCACAAAGTGCTACATTTTGTCCCACTGTCAATCCAACTGCACGTAGACATAACTTAGTTTAGCTTTTACATAGATAAGACCCCCATATAAAAAGATTTTAAAACAAAGACGGCACAATCCTCCTCTTGCTTTCTGAGGACACCCTACTCTGTATCTGAGCAACTTTCAGTAAACTCTGCCTTCTCCATGAACTCTGCAACTTGCTCTGAATTCCTTCCTGCTGGAGATCCAAGAACCCTGTCTTGGGGTCTGGACTGGGACCACTTTTTCTGGCAATGATCTGAATTGTGCTTTGGAACATTGTTTGGGCTGCGTGGGTAGGGTGGGCCATGAGGGCAGAGTGGCGGTGGGAGCCAGTGTCCCGGGCTGGAGGTGATGGCCGCCTGGTCCAGTGGGATTGGAGGGACGAGAGGGGATTCCAGATGGAACTCCAGGGTAACCAAAGCAGAGTGGAGGCAAGGGTAACACCTGCATTTCTGTCCAGAGTCAGGGATTGTGGAGCCTGGGGACATAAGGAGGATGTGTGGGGAGGACAGTGGTGTAATTTCTAGTGGCGTGAAAATGCAACTCTCCACTGTGAAACTTCACAGGGGCTGAGGAATGCAAGGCGGGGTGGGGCAGGCCTTGGCGGGGGTGACAGTGTGACATTCCAGCACCGCCCATGGTTGTTCTGAGCTGCTCCTGGGTGGGACGCGGAGTGGGAGATCATGGGCTTAGCTTGCAGCTTAATGAGTTCTGTGATTTGCAAAGTGGGAGAGGCATTGAGTGAGCCAGGCTGTTGGTCTACAGCTAAATGAGGGAAGTGAATTTCAGTCCTCCCCCAGGGGCCAGCGGGAGGGGGTTGCTGGGACATGGAGAGAAGGGAGGAAGGAGGGGGCAGGTGGGAGAACTGGGAAGAGATTCAACACCTGAGAGCTCCACAGCCCCAGGGACCCCCATGTGACTTGCCATGGGCTCCCACATCTGACGGCCGGCTGGCCTGCTGTGCTCCCAAGCCCTCTGCAGGACCTGGAGGACAAAGGGGCAAATCACCTCATTTGCATTGGGGCAGGGGCAGCAAAGAGCCCAGTGGTGAGATGCAGAGGCCAGGTCCCCAGCAAGGGCAGAGAGAGCACCAGAGATGAGATGCCGTGTAAGACGCGGCCCTGTCTCCACCAGCGAACCCCGGGAGATGCTGCAGCGACCCTTTGCGTGTATTCCTGAACCGAAAGCCTGGTGCTGAATTGACTTTGGAGGAATGGTGGTTTCCCTGGGGCAGGACTCGGCAGAAACTTTTCCCTGACTCTGCCCTCCACGGCTGAGTTCTCAGTCTGATTGTGCATCACATTGACCTGACACAGGGGACCCCGGCTGGAAGGGCATCTCTCTGGGTGCTGCTGGGTTGAGGGCGGCGGGGTCATCCCTGCTCAGCCTGGAGCAGGTTGGCTGACCTCTCAGATGTGTGGTTTACTTTGGAACGGAGCTCTTACCTCCCGCCCTGGGCTGGCACTGGCAGGTGCCCCATGAACCCCAACTGCAGGTGCTGCCGAGCTAGGGCCCTGGGTGGCCCAGGGGTGACTCAGGCTTGGTCTGCTGGGGAGTCCTTGCCTTTGGCACACACTCCTTTGAGTTAATTTTTCTTCCCCTCAGAGGAAAGGAGATGAAGTGCCTGTTGGTAGACTGGCCCCGACTCACTATGGCTTTGTTTGGCTTTAGCTATGACAAATGCCAAAGATGAAAGGCTTGATGAATATTATTCCAGAGGATAGTATCAAATGAACCATCATTGCTGTCAAATTATGTTTAAATATGCTCTGTTTACAAAATCAATTATGCCATACACAAAGTAAATAATGTCCCGAGTGGGCAAAGCTAAAAGTAATTATCCAATCAATTATTAATAAAAATTCTTCAAGTACAGAATCCCTAAATATGGCCCCTTGGATGCTAACAATAAGGTCTCATGTTTATAAAGCACTATACGTATGTGTGTATATATATGCACACATATATATACATACATATATAGTGTATGTGTATATATATGTAACGCGATATATACATACACCATAATGCGGTGTGTATATATACACATCGCAGGTGTATATATATAGTGTGTGTATATATATAGTGTGTGTGTGTATATATTATTAGCAGTGTTATATATATACCGCAGTATATATATAGTGTGTGTATATATAGCATACATGTTGTGGAGGCTGCAGGAGTCAAGATTGCAATCCACCACCACATTCCAGCCTGGTGACAGAGGAATCCTGTCTCAAACCACAACAACAGCAAACAAGACAATGAAATGACAAATGCTTATCTGTCAAAGGTCTTGTATCCAGAATATACAAAGAACACCAAAACTCAGCAGTAAGAAACTATACCTGTGTGTGTGTGTGTATATATATATTCCTGTGGGGGTCGGGATCCCATGTGTGTGTGTATATTATTATCTCTGGGGGTCAGGGACCTGTGTGTGTATATATATATATTCCTGGGGGGTCGTATCCCGTGGTGTGTGTGTATATATATATTCCTGGGGGTCGGGGAGCTGTGTGTGTGTGTATATATATAGTGTGTGTATATATATACGTGTGTGTGTGTATATATATATTCCTGGGGTCGGGGTCTCTGTGTGTGTGTGTGTATATATATATTCCTGGGGGTCGGGACCTGTGTGTGTGTGTGTATATATATAGTGTGTGTGTATATATATATCGTGTGTGTGTATATATATATTCCTGGGGGTTGGGGAGAGGGTGTCAGGTACTGCGCTCTCTCCTTACTTCACAGGGAGGCTTTCAGAATTGCCATTGGAATCCAAGGTGGGCTTCAGGGACTATGGCTCACATCTCTGTCTTTATGTAACTCTTCTCAGGCAATTGTCAAGATCAGATGAAAGAGGGTCTTTTTCCTTAAGCCACAAAGCATGGTGTGCTTACAGAGCTTTTCTGATATGAGGTGTATCCTGCCTGCCATCCAAACTTCTGCAACACAGAGAATGTGGGAATTTTACAGCTACTGTTTATTGGGCACTTACTTTGAGACTTTAATGCTAAGGACATTTGTATTGTTAACATGTGGTGTGGCCATCACTGCCACAATGCCACACAGGCTGTTCAATACAGAAAGACGGGCCACCACCACACTAAGCTGCCACAGGCTACTAATACAGAAAGACGGGCCGCCGCATCACCACACTAAGCGCACAGGCTGTTCAATACAGAAAGGAAGGCCCTCTGTGCCATGGTGCAGAACAACTAGATACCTAGATGCAAGAAAAAGAAGACTCTCCACCCAGTCCTTGCACAATAAACAAAAATAAATAAACAATAAATAAAAACAAACAAACCTAACCAGCACTGTCGTGAAACCTACGCTGTAAAAGCTTCCTGGAGAACGTACGAGATGATTTTTATAAGCTTGGGTTAGGCAAGGGATCTTAGAGGTGACGCGAAACAAAACACTCCTTGATGGGATTTTGTCAAAATTAAAAGTTTTGTTCTTCAAAATACATTTCTAAGCTGCACGGTGGCTCATACCTGTAATCCCAGCACTTTGGGAGGCTGAGGCGGGCAGATCACTTGAGGTCAGGAGTTCGAGACCAGCCTGACCAACATGCCAAACCCCTGTCTACTAACATTATAAAAATCAGCCAGGCTTGTTGGTGGGCGCCTGTAGTTCCAGCTACTCTGGAGGCTGAGGCAGGAGAATTGCTGAACCTGGGAGGCGGAGGTTGCAGTGAGCTGAGATTGAGCCATTGCACTCCAGCCTGGGCAACAGAGGAAGACCCTGTCTCAAACCACAACAACAGCAAACAAAACAATGAAATGACAAATGCTTATCTGTCTAAGGACTTCTGTCCAGAATATACAAAGAACACCAAAACTCGACAGTAAGAAAACAAAAGCCCCATTTTAAAACTGGGCGAGAAATTTGGACAGACCCTTCACTAAAGCGAATGTGCAGATGGTAAATCAGCACATAAAAAAAATGCTGTGCGTCATTAGTCATCAGGAAAATGCAAATAACGGCTGCGTGAAAACATCACGTCACACCTACTGAAAAGGCTAAAAAGGACATAAAACAACACCCACAGACAATGCGGCCCACCCCAGGCCGGCACTGGCAGGTGCCTCATGAACCCCAACTGCAGGTGCTGCCGAGCTGGGCCCTGGGTGGCCCAGGTGTGACTGTCGGAACCTGGCTATCGAAACTCTCACATCACTGGTGGGAATGTAATATGGTGCGGCAGCCAAGGCGGAAAAGCAGTGTGGGGGTTTCTCACACAGTTAAACACACTCTTGCCCAATGATCCAGCAATGGCTCTACTGGGCGTTCACCCAAGGGAAATGAAAACTCATGTTCACACAAAGACCTCCCTGCGAATGTTCCTAGTAACTTTATTGATAATTGCCCCAATGTGGAGACCATCCAGATATCCACCAACTGGCGAATGGATGAAGAAACTGGGATACCTTCCTGCAACGGGAAACGTTCCAGGAACAAATTGCAGGAATAATCCCCACGGGCCTTATTCTAAGGGCAAAGAGCTGGGTTCAGAAGGCTGAGTGCTGCATGATTCTGTTTCCATCACATTCTAGAAAAGGCAGCACTCCAGGTAGGGGAACAGATGAGTGGCTTCCAGGGGCTGCGATGGGGGACACAGGAGTGGAGTTTTGGGGATCATGGGCCTGGTCTCTTGATTGTGTTGTTGGTTACATGACTTTATGCACTTGCCCAAACTTATAGAGCCACACGCCAAATAGTATTTTTTACTGTAGTTTCAAACAAACAAGCAAACAAACAAACAACAGATGAACAGACAACAAACCAACAAGCCTCCAGCTAGGCAGTGTGGATTCTGCTCCCATCTCTGTCGGATCTCCGTGGCCCTCTCAGGCCCTGAGTCAGTGGGTTTGCCCTTGGAGTGCTGGGGTCTTCCTTACATTTGGGGTGAAGCAGAGTGGCGGGGGGCGGTGTGGTGGGGGAAGCAGGCAGCATCTCAGAGCCACTTGTCCGGCATCCTTCGGCCTCCGGCGGCCTCTGGTTTGCCCAGGACCATGGCACGAAGCACGTCTGTTCCTGCCTTTCGTGCACACGCTGTTTGCAGGTCAGTCTCCCCCGCAGGACTGGGAGCAGCTCTCCTCTCAGCAGGAGTCTCTGTCACCTGGAACTCCAATGCCTCATGAAATCCGGGCAGTGTGGGGAATGAATGGTCTAGGACTTTTCTCCTGTACGACACTTTCCTTTTGCTTTCCTCACATTTCCAGGGACACTGTAAGGTAGACGCAGCCTATGCTTTAATTCTGGTCCCAGGAACAGATGTCCCCTGGTGCTGGACACCTCATGCTGGAGGCTGGTGGGTGTTGGCATTCAGACCAACCGGCCATGATCATTTCGCATCATGCGACAGGGGCTGGAGCTGCCGCCCGACTCACAGACGATGGCCTCGCGGGAGGGTGTTGCTGCCTCTGTCGTAGGCCCATCCTCACTGCAGTCTGGATGGTTTGATGTTCATTCGTCTGGAACGGTCTCAGAAAGAGAAAGGGGTGACTCCCTGGATCCTGGGGGCACAAAGCTGAAGTGAGTAAACAAAAGTGACTTTTGTAAGTGAAATTTATGCTGATGGTTTTTTTTTTTTTTGAGACGGAGCCTCACTCTGTCGCCTAGGCCAGAGTGCAGTGGCCGGATCTCAGCTCACTGCAAGCTCCGCCTCCCGGGTTCCCGCCATTCTCCTGCCTCAGCCTCCCGAGTAGCTGGGACTACAGGCGCCTGCCACCTTGCCCGGCTAGTTTTTTGCATTTTTTTTAGTAGAGACGGGGTTTCACCGTGTTAACCAGGATGGTCTCGATCTCCTGACCTCGTGATCTGCCCGTCTTGGCCTCCCAAAGTGCTGGGATTACAGGCTTGAGCCACCGCGCCCAGCCATGCTGATGGTTTTTAATCGCCCAATGTGGCAGCCTAGGATAACTCTGTTCCCAGGGATTTTGCCTGCACCATGGCGACCTTTCCCAGGTATCACTTGGCCTGCATTTTAATTGCTTTAAAAAGATCAAATCAATATTGTATACATGAAATGTGGCCATTCCCAAACCATACATCATTCAGACTTTTCCAAAGGTAAGGCCTTACATCTTTGGGATGGAGTCGAGTCGCTTGTTCTGCTTGTTGAAATCCGTGGGGTGGGGCCGTCAGGGCACTGGTGATGGTAGGTTGGCAGTGTGAGCCAGGAGGGGCAGCGTGCCACCACTGGACCGCTGTCCTGGTGGGCAGGTCCTAAGGGGCGTCGCTGAGAACAGCCTGGGGGCCGGGAAAGCACACGTTCTCAGATGCACCTGCAGAGAGAGTCCTCCTGCTCGGGAGTTACCCATGTGGGCCTCCTCCAGCCAGAGGGAGAGGCCCAGGGACTGCGTGTTCGCTGGTGAGAGAAGGGGTTGACAGAGTCTGCATCCGTGTCTCTACCCACATCTCATGTTGAAATGTCATCCCCAGTGTTGGAGGTGAGGCCTGGTGGGAGATGTTTGGGTCACGGGGGTGGGTCCCTCAGGCCTCGGTGCTGTTTTTACAACAGTGAGTGAGTTCTCTTGAGAGGTGGTGGTTTAAAGTGTGCAGCACCTCCCCCTTCTCTCTCTTGCTCCCGTTCTGGCCACGTGATGCACCTGCTTCCCCTTCACCTTCACCAGCACCGAAATCTTCCTGCAGCCTCCCCAGAAGCCAGGCAGATGCCAGCTTCCTGCATAGCCTGCAGAACGTGAGCCAATTAAACCTCTCTTCTTTATAAATTACCCAGTCTCAGGTATTCTTTACAGCAATTTGGGAACAGCCTAACAGGGGTTGTGGCTCAGATATGATAAACAAACTCACCTGTCCAAACCCAAATAATGGACTCAGAGACCCAGAGAACAGCGAAAGTGAGAATTTTAAACACGGTTTTGCAAGATCGGGTGTCTGGTGGGCAGGCACACCCAGCAGGGTTACAACAAGCCGTTTAACCCATTTAACTGCGCAGGTCCTGCCCCAGTTCCTCATAGGCTGAGTACTGTGGGGTCACAGTCTTCTCGGACTTCACCTATTGGTTGTTGGGTAGGGGCTGCAGGGTGCAGGTTCCTCTCCTGGTTCCTCATAGGCTGAGTACTGTGGGGGGGGTCACAGCCTTCCCGGACTTCACCTATTGGTTGTTGGGTAGGGGCTGTAGGGTGCAGGTCCCACCCCCGCTTCCTCATAGGCTGAGTACTGTCAGGGTGACAGTCTTCCTGGACTTCACCTATTGGTTGTTGGGTAGGGGTTGCAGGGTGCAGGTCCCGCCTCCAGTTCCTCATAGGCTGAGTACTGTCGGGGGTCACAGTCTTCCTGGACGTCGCCTATTGGTTGTTGGGTAGGGGGTGTAGGGTGCAGGTCCCTCCCCTGGTTCCTCATAGGCTGAGCACTGTGGGGGTCACAGTCTTCCTGGACGTCGCCTATTGGTTGTTGGGCAGGGGCTGCAGGTGTTTTCTTTGGGGTTGTCCTGCTGCATTTTGTTGCGGCCCACAATGCATTGCACTCCCAGTCAGCTCAGGGGCTCTTCCAGTATTTGACTTATGACCTAAGTAGCTGGGCAGGCTGATAAGAACAGACAAAACGAGATATTTTTAGGCCAGTAAACTTTCATCTTAGACTAAACCTCTTTGGTTCGGGTGAGGGCAACTAAGGGGTGGGGGGTGCCCAACAAGCAGGCGTTGGCTATCCAAGCAGGGGCCTAGTACATCCTGTTTCTTCTGTAGTTTGCTGACCTAAGCCGATTCAAGGCCCTTTGTCCTGGAAATGGACCACTGTATACATTATTTCCTTCATCAGAAACAGGAAGCCTGCACGGGGCCTCTGCGCGGCTCTTGCACGCATCCGTTCATTTCCTCCTTCTTTGCCTCAGCGCGTGTTCACCGAGGGCCCACTGTGAATGCAAGTGTGCGGTGCCCATCCCTCACCTCCCGCCTCGCATCCACGCTGGGGCGCCGTGCCGTGCCGCTGCTGCTGGGGAAGGGGCTCCGCGTTTTGGCCGTGGTGGCCCTGCCTGCAGGCTCTGTCACTCGGGTGCAGCAGGGAGACCGGGCCACAGTGGGGGCGGGGGATGGAGGTGACCCCTTCCTTCTGCCTGTTGCATCAGCATCACCTAGAGGTGGCTCCTCTCTGGCAGTGACTGGGACCCCATTTCTCCTGTACCTTTGGAGCCACCGACCAGCATAGTCCTGCCAAGACCCTCCCCTGCAGCCTGAATCTTACTCCTCGGGGATGCCTCTCTGAGCTCCTGGGTTCTGGGAACCCCAACTTCTCTCCTTTGTTTTCCGGTTGCTGGGGTAGAAGCTGCTTCCTGCAGTGTGTCTGTGTCTTCAGTCCTCTGACGCCGTTGAACCAATCCCCTGTGTTACATTCGCTCTGTTAGAATAGCTGGGGTGGCTTCTGCTCTCTGGACTGGGCCCTGAGACCCACGGTTTTAGGGATGCAACACTGAAGTCAGAGGGTAACAACACCATGGAGTGATAGGAGGAGAGACGTGGAGGCTCCAGGAAGGTGTGTGGGGAGGGTGGCACAGCCACCATCGAGAGGTGAGACCTGGCAGGTGGAGGTAAGTGAGGGCTTCCCTGCTTTCAGAATATTCTTTTAAAAGTATCTAAATCTTTTAAAAATGGAATGTATGATGTGTGCACGCAGTAACACACACCTGAACAGCATCAGAAGGCACGCGGTGAAAAGTGGAGACCGTACCTCATTCACATTCACGTGTCTGCCCTGGCCCCACTTCCTGCCTGAAACTCCAGACACATGTAAATATTTTTCTGTGTGTGTGCGTATCGTTTTAGCTCAGATGGGTAAATGGTAGTGTATTATTTATGTTGTTCTGCTCTTTGGTCTTTTAACTTACGAAATATTTAAAGTATATAAACATAAGAGAATAATGTACCAAACACCTACATGCCCCCGGCTGGGCGTCAGAAGTGGAGCCTGACCAGCGCCCCTGAAGTCCGCACAAAGCCCATCCTCCCCGCAGAGGAGCCCAGATTCTGAATTGGGCCCCCGTTATTCCCATGCACAGGTACAAACGCTGTAAATAATGTGCGTGTATTCATAAACAGCCTGGAGATTTGTTTAGCATTTTTCTGAAGTTTATATGCCCATCATCCTACAACTGGCTTCTTTTGCTCAGTGTCCACTCTGTTTCTGAGACCCATGCGTGCTGTCTGTGTCTCTCCGTGCCGGTGTTGCTCCTGAGACCCCTCTGTGGCTCTGCCTCACTGAATTCACTGGCTGTGTAGTGTTCCAGGGCAGGAAATGCACTGCTCGTGGTCCACGTCTCCTGTTGTAGACTCAGGTTGGTTATTTTTCACCCACTGCAAATTCTGCCTCCAGGATGTTGGGATGCCCGTGATCCCAGCTTCCATGAACAATTCACTTTTGCCAGAGGTTGCAGCTTTTCTTCTGGGAATCTCTGTAGAATGATTCTCACCTACACACAGACACGTGGTCTCATGGTGTTGTTTGTAAAGACAGCTGCTCTGGGCAGGAAGAGTTGAGATTTGTCCATGAGAAAGTGAATTCTGGTCTTTGTGGCTGGTGGGGCTCGGTGTCCTCTGAGGGACTCCAGGATGGGTCGAGAAAGAAGTGTGCCCGGTGGATGCGGGGCCGTTAGACCTGTGGCAGGAACAGGGGGGCCAGGTGGCCTGAAGCCCAGGCCCTCTCCCAAGAAGGGCTGATGTTGGAGAGACCCCGTGGGCTGGAGGAGGCCACGTGGGACCTGGGGAGGCATGAGGGCGTCTGCAGCTGTGAGCGGGAACGGAGCAGGATCGACCCCATGACAGCTGTGTTGGACATGGGACATTCTCTTCTCTAATCTTTTACTGTGAGTTGCTCTTTCTAAAAAAAGCTTTATGTTTTGTTAGCAAAATGTAAAAGTTAGGAGTCTAGTTGCTTTTTAAACATTTTATACTTGAAATTGACAGACAGCAAAATTGGACTTTTCTTTTTGGTGGATATGTCTTTGAATTTTGGCACCTGTGTAGATTCAGGATACAGCACAAACCTCCCTTCTTCAAAAAGCCTCAAAAAACCCAATTATCCTGTACTGAGCCTGTAACAGTCGCACTCTCCCTAGATCAAAAAACCCAACTTACCCCATACTGAGCCTGGGCACTGTACTGAGCCTCACGCGAGTGGCACCAAGCCTGCATGTTGTACTGAGCCTGCGCTGCACTGAGCCCGCGAGTGTATTGAGCTCATGCGGCTGTACTGAGCCTGCACAGTGTACCGAGCCTGCGTGCTGTACTGAGCCTCTGCGCAGTGTACTGAGCCTGCATACCCACTGAGCCTGTGCGCTGTACTGAGCCCTGCGCAGTGTACTGAGCCTGTGTGCCGTACTGAGCCTGCACAGTGTACTGAGCCCGCCCACCTGCATTGAGCCTGCGCTACTGTCCTGAGCCTGCATCGCTGTACTGAGCCTCGCCCTCGCCGCATTCTCCTGAGCCTGTGCGGCTGTACTGAGCCCAAGAGTGTAACTGAGCCTGTGTGTCAGACTGAGCCCGCGAGTGTGCCTCGGAGCCTGCATGCCGTGACTGGAGCCTGGGGCGCTGTACTGAGCCTCCGCGCAGTGTACTGAGCCTGTGTACTGCACTGAGCCTGGGCGCAGTGTACCTCGAGCCTGCCCACCGTACTGAGCCTGCGCGCGGTCCTGAGCCTGCCCACCGTACTGAGCCTGCACGCTGTACTGAACCTGTGCAGTGACACTCTTCTTGGACACCACCAAGGTATTTTCCACACCACAACCCAGACTTTTTGAGAATGTCACGTAAATGACGCCCTGCAGGGTCTCACTCCATGGGCCAGCTTCCAGGTCTATCTGAGGTGATGCGTGTGTCCACACAGGTTCCCCTTGATTGCCAATGGTGTCCTCATGCAGAGGCACCTCAGTTTGTCCATCCAATTACCTGGGGAGGACCTCTTCAAGGAGAACTACAAACCACTGCTCAATGAAATAAAAGAGGATACAAACAACTGGAAGAATATTCCAATGGTCATGCATAGGAAGAATCAATATACAGGAAAATGGACATACTCGCTCCAAAGTACCTATAGATTCAATACCATCCCATTGAGTTAAGTGAATGATTTTCTGCCAGAATTGGAAAACTACTTTAAAGTGCATATGGAACCAAAAAGAGCCTGCATTGCCAAGACAATCCTAAGCCAAAAGAACAAAGCTGGAGGCATCACATCACCTGGACTTCCAAACTATGCTACAAGGCTAAGAAAGTAACTAAAACAGCATGAATTGGTACAAAAACAGATATAGGACTCAATGGAACAGAACAGAGAGGCCTCAGGAAATAACACACACCACATATCTACAACCATCTGATCTTGACAAACCTGACAAAAACAATA
This sequence comes from Papio anubis, assembly GCF_008728515.1. Lineage (NCBI taxonomy): Eukaryota > Metazoa > Chordata > Mammalia > Primates > Cercopithecidae > Papio > Papio anubis. The sequence continues at coordinate 1,547,589 of NC_044986.1, forward strand.
AATGGGGAAAGGATTGCCCATTTAATAAATGGTGCTAAACTGGACAGCTATATGTAGAAAGCTGAAACTGGATCTCTCTTCTTTACACCTTTTATGGGCCAAAAAATTAATTCAAGATGGATTAAAGACTTAAAATGTTAGGACCTAAAAACCATAAAACCCTAGAAGAAAACGTAGGGCAATACCATCTCAGGACATAGGCATGGGCAAGGGACTTCATGACTAAACACCAAAAGCAACGAACAAAGCCAAACTTGACAAATGGGATCTAATTAAACTAAAGAGCTCCTGCACAGCAAAATAAACTACTGTCAGAGTGAACAGGCAACCTACAGAATGGGAGAAAATTTTGCAATTCACCCATCTGACAAAGGGCTAATATCCGTGAATCTACAAAAGAACTCAAACAAATTTGCAAGGAAAAACAAAACAATCCCATCAAAAGTGGGCAAAGGATTTGAACAGACAGTTCTCAAAAGAAGGCACATAAGGGCAGTCAACAGACACATGAAAAAATGCTCATCATCACTAGTCATCAGAGAAATACAGATCGAGAAACCACGATGAAATACCATCTCATGCCAGTGTTAGACTGGCAATCAGTAAAAAGTCAGGAAACAACGATGCCAGAGACATGGAGAAACAGGGAAACACTTTACGCTGTTGGTGAGAGTGTAAACTAGTTCAACCATAAAGACAGTGGCAATTCCTCGCGATCTAGAAATTAGAAATACCACTTGACTCAGCAATCACATTACTGGCATATATCCAAAGGATTGCAAATCATGCTACTATATAAAGACACATGTACGCATATGTTTATTGTGGCACTGTTCACAACAGCAAAAGACTCTGGAACTAACCCAAATGTCCATCAATGATAGACTGGATTAAGAAAATGTGGCACATATACACCATGGAATACCATAAGCCATAAAAGATGAGTTCGTTCCGTAGGACATGGACGAAGCTGGAACCATCATTCCCGGAGCAGACTATCGCACATAGAAAACCAAACAATCGCATGTTCTCACTCATAGGTGGGAATTGAACAATGAGAACACTTGGGACACAGGGTGGGGAATATCATACACTGGTTTCATTGAGGGTGGGGACCTGGGAGGGATAAAGCATTAGAGAAATACTCCCCAATGTAAATGATGAGTTGATAGGTGCAGCAAACCAACATGGCACATGTATATCTATGTATCAAACCTGAATGTTGTGCACACGTACTCTAGAACTTAAAGTAAAATTAAAAAAAAAATATGCCCCTGACTTCATCACTTCACCTCCACGTGCACTTCCCTACTCCTGTCCTGGTTACAGCTTAAATGCAACCACATATTCCTGGAGTAGGCAGAATTCAGCTACTGCTGTGGGAAATGCTTTTGTAGGTTATGCAGAAATGGAACGGAGGGACGTTTATTTGTTAGTAAGCGTAACTTGTGCCTGCAGAAGAAAAACAAGATGTGGGAAGAAGCCTCTGTCTTGGGGAGTCTGTCTCCTCCTGCTGCAGCTGAGGAAACCCACGGGCCTGGGAGCTCACGTGTCTGGCACGTGAATGGAGGGGAGAGGATGCCCTTCCCTCCCGTTCTGATGGAGGAGCAAGGGCAGGAGGGGGCGGTGCACATAGAGCATTGGGTCCTGGTCCTTAGAGCTGTGCTTCATAGAACATCGTGGATACCCAGTGAATAGAAGAAGGCAGCCACACCCGCATGCTTCAAGTTGGGCTGCCATGCTGGAAGGGCAACGAGATGTCTCCAGAACTTGCCCTGGAGGCCCAGCACAGGCTGGTGCCGGGAGCCCCTGCAGAGCCATCAGGAGAGGCTGCAGCGGAGCCCCCAGTGGGCTCAGCTTTCTGGTCAAGCTTCCACTGCGTCAGTGGACATTTTTATTTGGGAGCAACTTGGCTCACAAACTGGCCATCAGGGGATGTGCAAAGAAACATGTCTAAGAAAAGCCTCTGTGGCACCCGCTCAAAGAGACCGACGCTTTCTGTTTGCTTTAGGATCAGACCTATTTTTATTTACTTGAGGGGCCAGTCACCGGGGGAGAGGGCTGGAGCGCTGAACTGACTTGGCAGAGGAAGCCGTCCAGAGAGCTGGCAGCTCTGATGCATAGTTCATGTTTCTCCACTGATTAAAAAAAAATCCATACTAATATTAAAAATAGAACCAGAAAAGGACGTTAAATTCAGGGACTTCATTAGTGGAATACATTGTTTAGTTATTTACCTTAAAGTAAACTATTTTTGGGACTATTTTCTATCATTTGGAGAACAGAATTTAGTCTTTCAGGGAACACATTCATACCTTCAGACATTTCAAAAAAGATGAGCTTCAAATGATTAAAGACTCAAGAGATCACAAGTTCCAACAGAATTGTTGAAAGTTACCCGCCAGTTCTGAGGACTCTGGGTCTCTGTCTCCCGAGTCAGAGTCACAGGCAGAGCCGGTGCTGGAGGAAACGTCCCACTGAAATATTCCCAGCAAGTACAAAGGGACGCGGCTGGCTCTCCGTACACGCTTCGGGGCTGCCTTGTAATAAGACTAGAGGGGAATCTCTGGCCCAAAGCGCTGGAATCTTTCATTGAGGGTTCCAGCCCCGTGTGCACACACACCAGTAACCTGAATTCTGATGTCTAGCACAGGGTGAAGAACACAGCTGTTTTCTAATGTTTGACATGCTGATGTAATCACAACGTCCACTGTTTGATTTTGTTTTTCTGGTGTCATTAACATTGTGTGTTTCTTTTCGCCCTGGAATGTGTCTGGAGAAACTGGATAAAATCCAGGGAGGCTGCCCTAGAGTGGCTTCAGCTCAACCGAGTAGGTCTGATCGACTGTGTCCCCTGAGCTTGTGGAACGGGACTGGAAACCTGGCACGTGGTCTGTGGGTGGGGTCTGATGGTGGAGGTGGTCTAGGAAAGGCAGGAAAGCTGCTGAAGGAAGAGGCAGAGGAGCAACAGGGGGAAAGTGAAGGCCCCAGATGCCATGTGCACTGCCTTAGTGTCTGGGGACACGGGGGTGAGGGGACGTCACTGTTGGCTCCCCTCCTCCTCTGCTCCTGAGGACAGGGGCCCTCAGCCACACAGCCCAGCCTGTCATCCCTGATCAAAGGCTCTGGCTCCCTGCTGGCCCGCAGGGTGATTCAAAGCAGCTCACTCCATCCCTCTGCAGGGCCCACGGGCACCACCTTCTTGTTCCTGCACCATCCACCCCCACAGCCCTGCAGCTCACTCTGCCCCGAGAGCTTCCTCCCCGTGACCCTGTGTGGCCTGAGGTTTCCTCCCCTGGGTGGTGAGCCCGTGGGACTGAGAACCGCTGCCCTCGCCCGTCAAGCAAGTGGGGCACCCAGTTCACATCCCTCGAGCCTCCCTAGGGTAATCCCCTTCCTCACCAGCCCCTTGAAGAGGACTTGGCTAAAACACAAGCTGCCTCCCACGTCGCCCTCTGAGCTCTGCCAGAGCCCTGGGCGGGAATACCCTACTCATGCTTCCTCCTCAGGAGGTCCTCACTGGCCTCTCGGGGCTTCCTCTGGCCTGCACAGGTCTCTGGGGCACACACTCGCTTCCTGGGCAGTCCTTCGGGTGCAAATGACAGATGGCACCTGTGGGCCGTGTGCCCCCCACTGCTAGCAGAGGAGCCTCCCAGGCAGCCACCAGTCTGGCCACTGTCCACCCGTGGCCCGAGGGTTCTCTCCCCACCCATGGCTCCCCTCTTCACCCTGGAGGCTGAGCTGTCTGGGCTAAAGCCACCACAGGCAAGACCTCAGTGGCCCTGTTGGGCTCAGTAGGGAGAAAGGGAGCTGAGCGACGCGGGGCTTGACTCCTTCAGCTCCTGCCCTGCCCAGCAGCGCAGGTGGCTCCCTATCTGGGGGCTGCGTCTCCTGAGGGGGTGCAGGCAGACTCCCTATCTGGGGGCCGCGCCTCCCGAGGGGTGCAGGCAGACTCCTATCTGGGGCTGGGCCCCGAGGGGGTGCAGGCAGACTCCCTATCTGGGGGCTGCGTCTCCTGAGGGGGTGCAGGCAGACTCCCTATCTGGGGGCTGCTGTCTCCTGAGGGGGTGCAGGCAGACTCCCTATCTGGGGCTGCCTCCCGGGAGGGGGGGTGCAGGCAGACTCCCCTATCTGGGGCTGCCTCCCGAGGGGGGTGCAGGCAGACCCCTATCTGGGGCCAAGTGCTCCTGAGGGGGTGCAGGCAGCCTCCCTATCTGGGGGCTGCGTCTCCTGAGGGGGTGCAGACTCCCTCGGCCTGGGCTGCCTCCTGGGAGGGGTGCAGGCAGACTCGCTATCTGGCAATTCCCCTGGGCTCCACGTGCTGCTGGCTCTCCACCTCATGCTGATAGAGCTACTGGCCAGCCTCCAGGCACTGCTTGGCCTCTTCGGCCCTGGGGCCCCACCCGCTGCCCCACTCTCACCTGCACAGAGTAGTCTCTGGATCACTATTTATTGGCTGTGTTCATTTGCCTCAGACTGAAGCCTGATCTTCCCTTCTGGCTGGGCGTAAAGGGAGGATATATGAGGGTTGATTTGGAGGAGGCCCGAGCTCAGTCCTCTCATCAAGGGAAATGGAGATTAGTACTTCAAATAAGCTTGGAAGCCTGGGTGAGGAAGGCCCATTTCTGTGTGGATTTGAGCTTGCAGATCCATGTTGCCGGCCCCTTGTTCCCGGGAAGACCTGGCTGGGGTCTGCGGGCTCTGCGTGGCTGCTCCAGCCTCCTCTCCAGTGCCCGGCTGCTGTGCCTCTGGCCATGATGGACCCTTTGTCATTTCTTGCCACTTCTGGGCCCTGCACCTGCAGGCAGTCCTGAGCTGGAAGAATTTTTCTAGATCCCTATCTCCCCTTCTCTGACCAAGGCCTGCTGGTTTCTCCTGATGACTCCGGCTGCTCTGGCTCTGGGAAGGGTGACCTCGTCCCTGCTGACTGTCTGTGGGGATGGCTGTGTCCCTCGTAGCGCAGACTTTCCTCCATCGTGAATTTCTTTGGGCTTCACACCCTAGCATCTGGTCTCCTCTCTGCAGGAGGCCTCGAGGGCAGGGGCCGTGTTCCTTTCATCCTGAGTCCTGGCCCCAGTCCCTGCACCCTCTGCTGCCTGGCAAAGGGGCTTCCTGGACGCTGGAGATGGGCGTGGTAGGGCGCACACGCTCCTGTGCATACCATCGCCACTCTTCTGTCTGTCTCCAGCAAAATACTGGACACGTCTAAGGCCATAGAATGGTCCCATTCAACCCTTCCAGTCTGGCGAAAAGGACAACTTTGCAGACTCTTTTGGGAAGTCTTGCTCATGCAACATGACTTTCCACTCTGAAAGACGTCCTGAGAGGCCGCATGGAGAGCTGAGCACTCAACGGCCCTGCCGTGGGCGTTTCCGCTCGTGGACTGTCCAAGCGGTTACTCCCAACCTGACGACTTTACCCACATGAGTAGAGGTCAGAAATATTGATTGATTCTTGTTGAATTTTGAAATCTTTGTGACCTAGAGTTTCTTTTCTTAAGCTTTTTTATTTGAGACAGGATCTCGCTCTGTGCTCACTGCAGGTAGGAGACACCACTAGCTTGGCCCAGGGTATATGATGTGGGCTGGGGGTTTGCCTCTGACCCCTCCTGCAGTCTAACTCGCCATCCCTGAGGGGTGTGGGGCCGCTGGCTCGCTTTCTGAGCATCCATGTGCCCCACACTGCCCACGTCTCTAGCTTCTAGTACTGCTGCCGTGAAATTCATTTGGTTTCATATATCTGCATAAATAATTTAATTTAAATGACTTTCATCACTGAGACCTGCCTGTTACTGTGAAATTTACAAAGATTAATCTACCTCCTTAGAATATTGATCAGCATGGTAGAAATTTTTTTTTTAGACTTAACAGTGACATAATTGTGGCTAGGGAAAAATATCTAGTGAACTCTAAGCAAAATGGCCTCAGATAATTCCCAGGGTTCTGACTGCTAACATGAACCACTTAAAACGTGTCAGAAAGGAGACTTTTAAATCATGGAGTAAAGTGAAGGTACCAGCTGCCTTTTACTGCTGTAACAAATGATCACAAACTTAAAACAACACAAATTTATTCTTTTATAGTTCTGGGAGTCAGAAGTCTGAAGTGGGTCTCACTGGGCTAAAATCAAGGTATCGGCAGGGCTGGTTCCTTCCGGACGCTCCAGGGAGGATTAGTTTCCTCACTTTCTCTGGCTTCCACAGGCCACCCTGTGCCTTGGGTCACGGCCGCTCGCCACATCTTCAAGGCCAGCCTCTCTCCTGCCCTGACCCTCCTGCCTCTCTGCCATAAGGCCCCTTACAATGCCAAGGACCCATCCAGCAAGCCCAGGGGACTCTTCCTGTCTCAAACTTTAATCCCCTCTGTAAAGCCCTCTTTGCCCCATAAAATAACATATTCCTTCCTTTCAGGGTTGAGACATGGACACATTTTTTCGGGGCAGAGTTATCCTGAGGACCACAGGCTGGGTATTCAGATCCATCAGGAATCATCACTTTTGAGGCAGTCTCTGTCTCAAAAGAGACACGTAAATTCTTTTCCTGTGGGTGGAAAATGAGGCAGGTGGAAGGAATGTGGGGTGCACGCCTTCCTTGTGATGCCATCCAGCCCGGTTTCTTTAGAGAACATTTCTAATTAGGAACATATTTATTGAAATCTTTGCAACCTAGAGATTTTTGTTGTTATTGTTGTTGTTTTTTAAATTAATGGCATCCCCAGCCACCTGGATGGGACTGGAGACTATTATTCTAAGGTAAGTAACTCAGGAATGGAACACCAAACATCATGTGTTCTCACTCATAAGTGGGAGCTAAGCTATAAGGATGACACAGTGGACTTTGGGGACTCAGGGGGAGAGGGTGGGAAGGCGGTGGGAGGGGAAATACTACAAATTGGGTGCAGTGTGTACTGCTTGGGTGATGGGTGCACCAAAATCTCACAAATCACCACTAAAGAACTTACTCATGTAACCAAACACCACCTGTTCCCCAATAATTTAAAAAATTCTTAACCTTTTTTTTTTTGAGACAGTCTCCCTCTATCAGCCAGGCTGGAGTGCAGTGGCATGATTATGGCTCACTGCAGCCTGGACCTCCTGGGCTCAAGTGATCCTCCCTGCTCAGCTTCCGGAGTAGCTGGCTTACAGGTGTGAGCCACTGCACTGGACCCTTTTAAAAAACTTTTTATTTGGACATAATTGTAGGTTTACATGCAATTGTAAGAAATGATAGAGAGAGACCCTGTGAGCTCTCCACCCAGATCCCCCACGGAGCATCTTGCCGAACTCCAGTCCAGGGTCGCAACCCTTCACCCGGTTCCCCCACGGAGCATCTTGCCGAACTCCAGCCCAGGGTCACAGCCGGGAAGTTGGCTTGATGAAGTCCAGCGTGCTCATGTGATTTCACCAGTTTTATGTGCATCTGCACAATTTTATCACAAGTGCACAGTCCTGTAACCACCGCCACAGTCAGGAACACAGCAGTTCCACCACGCGGACCTGCCCCTCGCCCGTTACGACCGTAGCCACCCCCGCAGCACACCCAGCACAGTCCTTTGACGCAGGCTGCCTCTGGGGAAACCTGACTTGGGCCATGAGCGGAGGTAGCGCTGCCTGGCGGGCTGCGCCTGCAGAGCCTGGGGTCAGCTGTGATCGTTCTGCCCCTTGGCCTTGCACCCTCCATGGGGGACGTGTGGTCACAGCGGCTTTAACCCACGAACCCCTGCTGTGACGCCACGCGGCCTGAAAGAGAGAGTCGTGCCATGCGGAGACCCCGTGCAGGGGGCAGTGTAGAAACCTGGCGCACGTTCCATTGCAGAGGGGGCCGCACGTCTCTGTGGCTAACTGCTCTGCTGTCCAGTGGTTTTTGTTTTTAGAGGACTGGACCCTCTTTAGTGGAAAGCTGGTTGAAAAGGAAGAGCCACCAGCCCGGGGCTCCTGGAGCGTGGGGTCACTGCTCCGCCCCGGGTCTGGCTCCAGAAGGGTGTGGTCACTGCTCTGCTCCTGGGTCTGGCTCCAGAAAGCCCATATTGAGAAGGTTTGGGTGGTGTCACCTGAGCTGGTGCTGCCAGAGGTGTTTCATTCCGAATATAACCTGGGGGGACCGTCCTGCCTCCTCTGCTTGGTGCCAGGATGTTGTTCCTTTGAAGGCTCTCGGTCGTCCATGGAGGGGGGAGTGCCAGGTGCATCCCGCAGTCTGGGGCTGGGGCGTGTGAGCAGCTGACCCCTGCAGTATTCCTGCGGTTGTGATGCATGAAGTTTCACATAGAGACCCCAGAGCTCTCAGGAACTCACCTTTTTGCCCAGCCCCAGCCTCCTCACATCTGGCATCTGCATGTGAATTAGCCCAGGATCCTAACTGTGTTTAATCCCTACACACTGTGTTCTCCAAACGGAATGGAAAGGGACTGTCTTCACTGTTGCTTTCTTCACACTGGAGTTCTCGGAAAGTATGGTAGAGAGGCCATGTGATCAAGCACCTGATGGAGGACAGCCTGGTTCACACCAGAGGGCGTCGGGGTCTCCTGGCACCTAGGCCACTCTCCCCCGGCTTGTTGCACTCCCACGGTGGGGCTCTGCACCAGCCTCTTTCCCTCTGTGGGTTTGCATATGCTGTTCCCTCTGCTTGGCATGCTGTTCCTGCCACACTTCACCTGGCCTGTGCCTGTGTGTCCTTGGAGTTCCTGCCTGAATGCTCATGGGAGACCTTTGCCAGGTGCACCACATCTGAAGTCATCCTCCTGGTCATTCTCTACTTCAGCTCCTTGCTAGTTTCTATCCAACCAAGCAATTACTTAATTCATGGACTTTGAGGGTGGTTTCTCCCGCTAGACACACACTCTGTTGGGGAGACTGCATCCTCTCTGCACACTGCGGCAGACAAGAGGTGAATAAACAAGCAAAGGGAGGGATGCACACCCTCCCCACCCCACCACACACCGGAGGGATACGTAGCAAGAAAGTCACTTCGCTGACCCTCCACACTGCAGGGGAGCAGAGCTGGCCAGAGGCACCCGAGGCAGGGAGGAGCCTGTGTCCTCTATGGTCAGAGCACCTGGCCGAGGGCCCAGCCAACATCTCAGCTGGGGACCCTGCCTCTTCTGCTGTCCTCCATCTGCCCCTCTATCTTTATCTTACTCACCTTCCTTCTTCCTGCTCCCCTTGCTTCCTTCCTTCCTGCTTGGCTGGGCTGAGCCCCTCAGGGAGGGGTGGGAATGGCCTGGCCAGGCGCTCTGTTCAGTTTCATAAACTTCAGGGCAGAGGGTGCAGAGCGGGAAGTGAGCGGTCTCCACCAGCCCATCTGCAAAATGTGCATTAGTATGGACAACAGAAATCAACGCATGGATCAGTTGTGCGTCTGTTGGACATGTAGGATTTGGGTCTTTTCCCACTGAATTACATAACGGCAAAGCTGGTCTGTTCCTAACAGAAAACACCTTTTTGACAGATTCCGACTTTATCAGCAGGGATGTTTTGTAGAAGCTGAATCAGTTTTATGACTCGTGCATCAGCGAGGAAAACTCAGCTTCCGGTGACTTCCGGTCTTCCCCCTTTCCTCCCATCTGCTCATTTCCTTGTCCCAAATGCACGCGTACGCACACACTCAGACACACTTGTGCATAAACACACAGATAAACACATGGACACACCATCCTCCCCTGTGGTCAGACACACTCCCCCACACCCCCACACTCACTCTCTAACTCCCTCCATCTCTGAGTCACCACGTGGACGTCTTCTGATGCAGATTTGCACAAGTGAGAGCTTCACTTTAAGGGCTGACACCCACTGGGATGTGGGAGTTGTTGGTTTTTGCAGCTTAGCTGGTGTTTTCCTGCATGATGCCCACCCACACTCCCTGCATCTTTGACCTGGCATGCTTGTGTCTGTCTTGCACACCCAGGACTGTGGGAGATCCCACAACAGGTAGCAAGGAGCACCGGGTAAGAGGATGATTTATGAGACACTCGTGTGAAGGAACCACTCTCTGTGAAGATGTCCTTTATTAAAAACAGAGAGAGAGAGAGAGCGCGCTCAAGAGTGTGCCAACTGGAAACAGCCAAGAATAGCTCTGTCTTGAACCGTGAGCAGCCTTCAGGGGCTGCAGTTTCTGGACTAAGGGACATGGTCAAGAGGCCACTCCTGACCCCTTGTTTGTGAGCTTGGAGCGATGCCCCCGACGATGACCAGGCATTGCTTCAGCTGAGACTAATGTGAGCCATACTGGTCGTCTGTCTTAAACTTTTGTGTGTTCCTAGTCACACCCTCAACCCATCTTTCTGATCATCATCGTCCATCTTTGCCAGCCTGTAGCCCACAGAAATGTCTTCAGTGTGTCCCTTCACTGTGTTTTCTGTCTTTGGAATGTTTCTCATCCAGCGAAAATTCCTCCCACTCCCGAGGCCGCCGCCTCAATGTTGAGCCACTTTATCTTTTCCTTTAATCACCAGGGATGGAAAGTGCCCAGTGGATCATTTCTTCCAATTTACATCAGAGCTTTTCCCTGACCGGTAGGGCTGGGTGATCCTTACAGGACAGCATTGAGGGACCTGGCGATGCCCCCACCCGGACCCCTCAAGGAAGGACTTGTTCCTGGTTGTGGGCATGCAGTGGGTAGATAGGAGTCCCCCCGCTCCCCATACGTGGTGTGCAGGTCTGCCTACTTTGGCCCAAAGTGGGATGACTCTGGTGGCCGTGGCCCTGTCAGCCCCAGAGCTCCGGGGGTGACTGGCTGCTGTTGGGGTTTGGGGCGCAGCTTCTCTCCTCCCTCTGCTGACTGCATTCTTCCCTCCCTTCCCGGGAGCTTCCTCACAAACGTCCCGGCACCTGACCCCACCACAGCGTCCGCTTCCCAGAGAACCCGACTGCAGCCAGGGATGACCGTTGAGGCAGTGGTGGGCGTGCGTGCCTGTTGGACACCTGTGGGGTCCAGGCACTCTGCAGGACACTTGGAACACGTCACTGGCTTAGTGCTTCATCCCAGTAATCACACTAACCTTAGGAACTATTTCCACCACTGTGTTTTGATGAGAAGTGAAAGTTTAGGAACAGGTGCGGCTGCATGGCGGGGCCAGGGCCATGGGGAGCAAGGTTGGCTCCCTGGCTCCAAGGCCCTGCTTTTAGGGGATGGGCCAGCAGCCGCTCCTTCCTGTTGATGTATCTGCCTCTCCACGGGTGCTGCTGCCCCATCTGCCCCTGCCCCATGGGCTCTCTGACATCCTGGCCCCTCCTCGTGGGCGACTCCCATGCCTGTGACATCAGTGGACGCCCCTCCCTGGCTCATTCCTGGCCTGCGGCTGCCCGGACCCCTCCTGGTGCTCCTGGGCTCTGCTCACTTCTCTCCCACGCGCTCACTCATCTTGGCCACCCCATCCCATCTCGGAATTAGGGGGCACCTCCTGTGGGTGCCTGGGGCTCTTCATCCCCGTTCTTTCTAAAATTAAAAATAAATTATAAAATGCATCAAACAGGAAGAGAGTGTGAAAATGTGCAGGTTCCCGTCAAGAAAAATAATAAAATGAAGGCCCATGTAGCCACCGCTCATCCTGAGGAAGAGAACACCCTGGGAGGCCTGGGCCCCTTCCCCACGGCAGCTCCCTCCCTCTCTTCTCACCCCCGAGGAAACGCTACCTCCAGTTTCCTGATGATTCTTCCTTGTTTCTCTGTACGGTCTGTGGCATCTCCGTGTTTCTTTAAAGAACGAATGGTTCTGCTCTGTTTGCTGCTGGCCGTGTGTGTGTGTGTGTGTGTGTGTGTGTGTGTGTGTGTGTCTGCCCCCGAGTTTCTGTATTTGCTGACGCCGGATTCTGAGATTCATCCCTGGTGAGGGCGTTGCCAGGCGCCCCTGGCCCCATGCAGGACTGTGCCATTTCACCTGGGTGGTGGTGAGGGGCTGCCTGCAGCCTGTGGCTACGGTGGCCATTTGCCTGATGTCCATGTGCACAAGTGCCTCAACACCATGGGGCGGCGAATGGCGTCGCTCCACCCGCCTCTGGGCAACAAGTTTAACTGGAGAGAGGTCGCACCCCCCACTTCACATTGTCAACCGCCAGGCGTGGCAGAGACCACATGGACTCAAAAGCAGAAATGATGACCCGGCCTGGGATAGAAGAAGTTGCTGACCCAGCTCCTGCTGACGTGACTTAGCAGGAAACGCAGGGCCCAGCACTTGTGCGTGCTCCGCGCAGGGGAAGGGGCCTGCGCCTTGCAAATGGGGCACTGGCAGTGACCCTGAGTCCTCGTCTGTGCCTAGGATTTGCTGACCTTTACACTTTGCCAGCCTGATGCTGTGGAACGATTTCTCATTTTGTTTTTAATGTTCTGTCTCCTGATTACATGAGGCCAGGCAGCTTTTTACAGGCATGTTGGCCGTTCTTGTCCCCTCCTCGGTGAAAGGGACTCTTCGAGTCTTTGCTGTTTTCACATTGTGTCATTTGTCTTTTTCTTACTGGTTTGTGCCTTCCTTACGTATTCAGAACACTGACTGACTCTTCACTGGTTTTACCAGTTCCTGTTTTACGTCTTTGTAATCACATCCAGAGCTCAGATCCTGTGACTTCAGGTCTGGATGTGGCCTTTATGTGCCTGTGAGTGTCTGCTCAGTGTTTGTGTGTAGGTTTGTAGGTAGCCATACTCTACTCATTTCCAAAATATCTGAAGTATCTTAGTATCATGCATAGAAGTGGAAAAGCATAATGACAAATAAAAATAAAGTGGCACAGAGAAACCATTTTCATCCTGAAAAAAGTAAGAGTGCAGATGCAGGATGCAGAGGGCCTTTGAGACTGAGAACATGTGCTTCCTAGGGACCCACATGAAAAGGGCAACGTGATCAGCTACATGATCTAATCTGTCCATAAAGAAACAGCAAAGCTCATTTTACACCATTTGTTTGAAGGGAATAGCGGGTGTGTGTGAAGTGGGGGTGAAGGTTGCTGTAGCATCTGGGGAGCAAACACAGCGGGAACTTCAGATTTCTTCCACTGATTTATCTTGAAAACTGAAAATGTGTCAGCAAAGACCCTCTCTGTGGGCCAATCCCAGGAGCAGGACAACACCTGCCTGTCTCTGATCTTGCGTCCTGAGCCGCTACCATCCATGTCACGTTCTCTGAGGTGGCTTTGCCATCTCACCTGGCCTGGGGCGGAGGTGGGATTCCTCTGAAGAAGGAGACAGGGGTTAACTTTGGGCAATCCATTTTTTCTTCATAATTTTCTGGTTTGAGGCTGCTTTATTCTAAAAGTTACAATCTTGCTGCTACTTGAGATGACTCTTCCATTTCCAAATACAAGCCAGAGCGTACACGGCAGCAGGACGTGCCTGTACGTCGCTGAAATAAACAGGAGCAGATTCTGCGACAGGGACCGCGTGCAAGCACGTGTTTCAGGAGCCAGTTCCAGGAAACAGCAGTGGGGGCGTGGAGGGGGGACGTGGGCTGGGGAGAATGCAGCCAACCAAAGGCTCAGGACCTAGCGGGTTCCCAGTGCTGGCAACTGGGGCTCCATCCTCCTGGGGGATTCTGAGACTGGGCAGAACACGCCCCTCAAAGGCCTCCCCATCCCGAGGAGGTGGGGGCTGGGGGCGTTACCCACTACTCCCATCACCAAGGGTGGACTGTCGCGCCTGGCACTTTCCAGCTGCCATGTGCATGGGCAGAGCAGGCTCTGCTGCCAGAGACAGTCCTTGGCAGAGGCGCTCAGGGCTGCCTGAGAGGTGGGGCCCGCGGGCCTCCAGGTGGCTCCCGCTAAGCAGCCTGGGAAGTGCTGGTGGTGTCTGTGCCGGGCACAGTCTCAGGGAGATCGGGGCAATGACGATGCTTCTTCAAATTATTTGGAGATTTACCTCCAGGCAATTGTTTCATCCGAGCCTTTAATAAATTAAATGTATTACTTATATGAGTCTTAATGAAGCCGGGAATAATTATTTTATGGGTCTTGATTAAGTTGGAAATAATTATTCATAATTAAGATTCTGATAACCTCCACTATGTAGAAAATACGTTTCAAAATAAAACCAAACAAACAAATGTAAAGGCGTGACAATTATCGCATGACGGTAGGGTTCCCACGTGGACGGTAGGGTTCCCACGTGGACGGTAGGGTTCCCACGTAGAAAGTAGGGTTCCCACGTGGACGGTAGGGTTCCCACGTGGACGGTAGGGTTCCCACGTGGACAGTAGTGTTCCCACATGGATGGTGGGGTTCTCACATGATTGTTTATGCTGCTTCAGGGTCTATGTTAAAGGCAAGGCCACCCTCCCACGCCACCTTGGCTGTGCCCTCTGACCTCCCCCTCCACCCACAAGGACAAGGTCCCAGTCATCACCAGGACGCTTCTGATGGTTGGCTGATGGTCACCTCTGCAGGTAGCAGTGTTGAATCTGCTGGGTATGTCTGTCCTGATATGCTTGGCCATTTGTTTCTTCTGGGAAATTCATGTCCAATCTTGAGTTACAACCCAAGTTCCCCTGGATCCCTGTGAGAACCCATAGAGGGCCACTGGTGCAGGGCATGGGCTGGGGGGTGACCCCTCAGACCTCATCTCCCCCACCTGCCAGCCCACTCTGGCCCCTAGATCACTCCTCTGTGGCCCAGCATCATTCTGAGATCCTGAGATGCCAAGAGCCAGGCTCCTGGAGCATCGGTCCCAGCAGCCAACGATTCTGTCACTATTTTTGGACACTTTGCAATTAAAATGCTGTCAACAATTTACCAGTGCCCTAGTGACAGAACCCAGATCCATCTTATTTTATTATTATTATTTTTTTGAGATAGAGTCTCGCTCTGTCGCCCAGGCTGGAGTGCAGTGGTGCGATCTCGGCTCACTGCAAGCTCCGCCTCCCGGGTTCACAGCATTATCCTGCCTCAGCCTCCGAGTAGCTGGGACTACAGGCGTCTGCCACCACGCCCGGCTAATTTTTTTTATTTTTAGTGGAGACAGGGTTTTACCCTGTTAGCCAGGATGGTCTCAATCTCCTGACCTCGTGATCCATCCGCCTCGGCCTCCCAACCATCTTATTTTAATATAAAACCCACCTTTTGGCATTTTGCAACTTCTAGCTCACCTTTCTAAACAGACAGAAGACAAGCAGTACCGCGAGGGAGAACGCAAGGGCACCCCATCCTCAGAATCAGGAGGGATGTCGGTTCTGAGGTGTCAGGAGGCTCTGGGCACCCATCAGACAAGGCGTGCCTGCCCGAGAGCTGCTGGCTACGGTCCCTGAAGCACAGCCGTGCTCTGAGCCCATCCTGCAGATCTCTGCTGCCTGGTCACTCTGCAGGTGCACGCAGGGCGTGTGATAAACTTGGCAAGCGGACAGCAATCTACAGGGCTGGGGGGAACTGAACCTTGGGGATCCCAGAGGCGGTCTGGGCCACACATCCTTGCTGAAAATCCTTCCCCCTTGAGCTTTCTCACATTCCTAGAATCCCACTGGTGCCCCGACTGGGCTGGGAGGTGGCGTCTCCCAGCCACCCGCTCTGCTGGTGTGCAGCCTTGCCATACGTGCCCTCCATCCTGGAAGGACCCCTGAGTCCCTGCTGGTCTCAGAGTGCCCTCTGCCTCAGACACCAGGAGCTGGAGTGGCTTCTCCACCATGCTGGACCCGTCTGGATGGTCCCCGAACCTTGCCACGTGTAGCTATACCCAGGAGGCTTTGCTGAGGATCCGATGGATAGAGTGGGAGGAAGGCCCTGGGCCAGGGGGTTCCTCTGGGTCTTTGGAGCCAGCAGCTCACCTCTGAGGTTGATGCTATCGTGGGGTTCAGTAGCAAGGCCGCCAGAAGGCAGGCTGAGGGCCCGTGGGGCCAGAGTCCTCCTGCAGTCGTGTGACTGGCCAGCTCTTTCAGTTGCTTCAGTCCAGTGGGTCTGGGTTGGCTGAGTGCTCCACGTGGCCGGGGAGACGGGAGATCCAGTGCTTGGCCAGGGGAGACGGGGGATCCAGTGCTTGGCCAGGGGAGACGGGGTATCCAGTGCTTGGCCAGGGGAGACAGGGGATCCAGTGCTTGGCCGGGGGAGACGGGGGATCCAGTGCTTGGCTGGGGGAGATGGGGGATCCAGTGCTTGGCCAGGGGAGATGGGGGATCCAGTGCTTGGCCAGGGGAGATGGGGGATCCAGTGCTTGGCTGCCATCAGCAGGGGACATCTGGGAGAGTTCTGCATGCTCCTGAGAGCCCTGAGGAATTGGCCCCTCGGTGCACAGCAGCCATTGCACAGCACAGCCTCACACTATGCTCCCTCTGCCCCTGAAAACTCACCTGCCCCTCACTCCTACTTCCTGCATCACCTCCCTAGAAGCTACCTACACCCCAGTCCCTGCTGAAAGGGTGCATTGGGGGATTCAACTGAAACAGACTCCAGCAGCAGCAACAACAGGGTCTCAGAGCCACGTGGGGAGGCCCTGCTCAGGCCAAATTTTGCCCAACATTGGGTGAAATTCAAGGGCCTCTTTACTCAGGACATTCTGAGGACACAGGTGGGCCCCGGGTGTGACACTGACCGAGTGGTTTATTCTCAGTGAACACAGCTCCCTGTGGTCCTGTGACCCAGGACGACACACACCTGTGCAGGCATGTACAGCTTACAGCCACACCACCCATGCCACTGCTGTGCTGTCTGCCTCCCAGGGCCTTTGCCATTACCCTCCACCGTCCCCTTCCCTGAAACTCATAGTGGTCTGAGCCTGCTGTGGTTTTGGGGACCGCCACTCCTCCATCGTCCTCCTTTTCCTCCTGCCTGTCTTGTCTTTCTCTGAGGGGGACAGGAAGCCAGGCCCTGGTGCCAGCAGGTGTGGGTGCTGAGTGAGGATTTGCAGTCTCTGCAGGTGCCGCCCCTGAAAAGCTGTGGCTCCCTCCTATGCAGGGCAGACACACCACACCTGTCAGGAAATATCGCCACAGTTCTCCTCTCATCTGAGGGCGCCTATTGAAAATTCGTTTGATGTGCAGATTCCTTGGAAAACAGAGAAAATCTAGCTAGTTAGTGCTTTTTAGGTGAAAGTCAAAGGAAAATATGAAACCCTGTCCCAAACCAGACTGTGTGCTCTTTGATGGTGGAGATGTCTGTCTTTTAGTGAGTGCCTGGAAGGTCTGTTGCCCAGGCCCAGCAAGATGTTGCTTAATTATAAAATGTGCTTGGCCATGGGGAAGACGGCATTTGTTGAATGAGCAGGTGCTTTAACTGATGCTTCCAAGCGTATTCTGTGCCAGGAACTCTTGCTGGGAACCAGCAAGGCACAAGGCAGAGGGTAGCTCCCCTCAGGGAGCACATCTTCCAGTGGGCTGTTGGTGAGGGTGCGACCATAAATACATGTTGGGGAGGGGGATGAAGAAAACGCAGAGGGAAGTGAAGTGAAGGATGACATGAGCTGGTTGCACTGATGGATTGTTTGAAATTGGGAAGAAAAACACATTTTGTCATGGGAGCAAATCTTTTCAACCTGGCTTGGTCTTCAGAGACTGGTGGTGCTTCCTGGATCTCCTGGGCACTGGGGGTGAATGACAGATGGAGGCTCTCTGCATCTCCTGGGCACTGGGAATGAATGGTGGATGGAGGCTCCCTGGATTTCCTGGGCACTGGAATGAATGGAGGACGAAGGCTCCCCTGATCTCCTGGGTCCTGGGAATGCTGGGAATGAATGGTGGATGAAGCCTCCCCCGATCTCCTGGGCACTGGAGTGAATGGAGGATGGAGTCTCCCTGTCATAGGCTGAATTATGTACCCTCAGAAAGACGTGTCCAAGTCCTAAACGCCAGGATCTGTGACCTTTTATGGAAACTCTGCAGGGTCTGTCAGATGGAATTAGCTAAGACGAGGTCACGCTGGATCAGGGTGGCCCTAGTCCAGTGCTGGTAGACTTAGAATAGCTCCTTTTAAAGAGACGGCGATTTGGAGACACAGAAGCACAGATAGAGGGAGGATGGCCACAGGAAGACGGCATGGAGACTGGAGAGACACAGCTGGGAAGTTAAGGGGGTGGTGACTGCCGGGAGCTGCCAGGATGCGGAGGAGGCAGGGAAGTGCTCCTCTGGAATTTTTGGTTGGAGTGCAGCTCTGCTGATGCCTTAATTTCAGACTTCTGGCCTCCAGAACTGGGAGAGTGTAAAAGTCTGTTGTTTCAGATCCCTTAGTCTGTGGTTATTTAGCAAGGCAACCCCAGGACGGGATGCAATGACCTGCCCTTTGGCTCTAAGGTTGGCACAGATCTTGGGCAATGCCCAGGGATGATCCACTGGCTGCAGACAGGTGAGCCTGGTGCGGAAGGTCCATTGGCTGCAGACAGGTGAGCCCCTGGTATGGAAGGGTCCAGCCATTTGCAGGTGAGAATGGTGTGGAAGGGCCATTGGCTGCAGACAGGTGAGGCTGATGTGGAAGGTCCGTTGGCTGCAGACAGGTGAGCCTGGTGCGGAAGG
The DNA here is from genome assembly GCF_008728515.1 of Papio anubis. Lineage (NCBI taxonomy): Eukaryota > Metazoa > Chordata > Mammalia > Primates > Cercopithecidae > Papio > Papio anubis. The sequence goes on from NC_044986.1 coordinate 1,565,992, forward strand.
TCCGTTGGCTGCAGACAGGTGAGCCTGGTGCTAGGGCTGTCCGCTGGCAGGTGAATGGTGTGGAAGGGCCATTGGCTGCAGACAGGTGAGGCTGATGTGGAAGGTCCATTGGCTGCAGACAGGTGAGCTCGGCGCGAAGGTCCATTGGCTGCAGACAGGTGAGAATGGTGTGGAAGGGCCCTGGCTGCAGATGCGGAGCTGATGTGAAGGTCCATTGGCTGCAGACAGGAGGTACCGTGTGGAAAGGCCATTACGCGGCACAGGTGAGCCTGGTGCGAAGGTCCATTGACTGCAGGCAGGTGAGAATGGATGTGGAAGGTCCATTGGCTGCAGACAGGTGAGCCTGGTGCGGAAGGTCCATTGGCTGCAGACAGGTGAGAATGGTGTGGAAGGGCCATTGGCTGCAGACAGGTGAGAATGGTGTGGAAGGGCCATTACGACAGGCGGAAATGACGTGAAGGGTCCATTGGCTGCAGACAGTGTTTCCAGCGGAAGGTCCGCCGGCTGGCACAGGTGAGGCTGATGTGGAAGCTGGGTAATGCTATTGCAGACAGGTGAGAATGGTGGGGAAGGTCCATTGGCTGCAGACAGGGAGTCTGGTGGAAGGTCCGTTGGCTGCAGACAGGTGAGTCTGATGTGGAAGGTCCATTGGCTGCAGGCAGGAGAGTCTGGTGTGGCACATGTGGTTAGTTGTCTCCTTTCTTCCTGGCTGAACCTCAAGTGTGTCGAGGCATCAAAATGCTCATTAAAATACCCCCTTTTCCAGACACTCCTGTAGCTGGAGTTGGCCCAGCCTGGAGCTGGCCTGAGACAGACCCGTGGTCTCATCTTTCCCTCCTCTCTCCCTTATCCGTGTCTGGAAACTGGGCCTGATGCCTCCACCACCTCCCAGCCAACAGACTGATGTTGCATGCCATGCATTAGGATTTGTGTTTTCCATTTCACTGGTGGAGAAACTGAGGCCTGGAGAGCTCCGTTCATCTGTGTCAGCTCACACAGGGTGGATGGCATGGCTCTGTCCTCTGCCTGCTGCACTGACTTTCTCTCGCCCACGTGGGTTTGCCAGGCCACTCTGGGCGAGAGGACGGCACCCTGCCCTCGATTTCCAAGACAGTTTTGGAGACCAGGCTGCTGAGGCTGCACACTTCTGTGGCTACAGTGTGTCATACGCCCCGCGTTTTCCAAGACACCTCAGGAGAGCAGAAATCAATGTTGGACGGTTGCTCTAAACGTCCATCTCTCGCTCAGAAGCACTTTGTCTGGACATCTTCCTCTTTGCTGTCAAAGCAATTTGTCGTCGACACTGTGGGCTGAGTCATTTTGAAAACATAAAGGGCAGCTGCAAGCCATGAGGCCCCGGCTTCTCGTGTCCCCTGTCTGTGCTATTTCGGGAAGGTTGGCGGGTCTCTGAAGGCCCAGCCCACGTGTCAGAGGTGGCTGAGCAGAACCTTGACGGTGGAGTCACAGCGGGAGGGCACCGAAGGCTGCGCTGACTGCCTAACACACCAGCATCCACAGCAAGACCCATTCATCCAAAGCATCAGGCTTAGGTCAGCAAGCCACACACTCCTTGGTCTGTGGACAAATTGCCCTTCAAAGGAAAAGAGCTAAAAACTGTATTTTCCGTCTCTTTCCAGCTCTGCGCAGTGTCTCTGTGGGCAGGAGGGTGAGCTTAGACTTCCCTTTGGTCTCACGTGGTGTTTTCACAAAGCATTTTGCCTCTGGCATCAGCTTTGAAGTTTTGCTGTTACTTTAAGGTAGAAAAGGTGGGGGTGGGGGCACATCAGGATTAACAACAACCAGCTCTGCCTTCGGGGCAGAGAAGCCCCAGAGTTGGGGCTCAGGGACAACCCTGGCGTCAGGCCTACAATCCCCGATGGCCGCCTGGCCCGTCAGCACTCACTGCAGCTGGGGGTGCAGAGGCATCTTGCGGAGTGGGGGCAGCTCCCGGGGGTGTCCGGTTCCTTGGTGGGGACAGGTGCTGGGGGAGGGGTCCTGCGGTTTGTGGGTTTCCTGGGAGAAGGTCGCAAAAAGGATTTGTGTCATGGCGGTGTTGCCTCCTGTGTGGGTCAGTGGTGTGGTCATCGCAGGGCACTCGTGGGGTGTGGGGTCCCCATCTGGGAGATGGGGCAGGGTCCCTGTTGTGCGGGGCAGGTGTGAGGACTGCCTGGCCTGTGTATTGCTCAGGAACTGCTGGGGATGTGTGGACTGCGTGTGTCTCCTGCACACTGAGCTCCAGTCAACGCCCAGTGAAAGAATGGATGGGTAAGGGAAAGAGGGGGTGCTGGATCCGTGCTCCTGTCACCCCCACTCCTCTTGCCCCGGCAGGGTGTCCTCAGCCCAGCACACACCCGGTCGGTCATACGTCACACCCCTGTGCCCATCAGTACGTTCCCACTCACGCAAAGCAACCTCTGCTGTATGAGAAAACTAAATTAGGGTGGATGTGAAGGTGAATATCACATTAAAAGGCCATATGAGACCCTGAAGCCAATGACATTCTTCACTAAGGCCTATGTTTTTTATTTTTATTTTTTGACAGAATTTCAAACTCAAGTTTCCCCCTTTGTTTTCTAATCAGCACTGAGCTCTCCTCTTTGGAGAAGGAAGTTTTGTTATTCAGAGACAGCCACGGGAAAAGGAATAAAATTAACATGAAAGTCCAGGTGATTCGATGAATATTCATATGGACAATTTAATCAGTGTCTGTTCATTATCCACATTTCCATGAGAAGCAAGTTCCTAGAATATAAATAAAGATTGCAGAGCAATTGTATTGACTTTCATTGTGCTCTGAGATACTCAAGTCTCTCTCTGCAGCTTCAGGACGTGGGCTCTGTGTAACTGGAGAGAGAGGCAACGTGGAAACCTCAGGATTCATTACCTGAGGAGTGAATACCCTGAGAATTCCAGCTGCAGCTTGCAGGTGCCTGGTATTCTTATCTTATTACATTTAAGTGGGTGAGACAGCACCATTTTCCAGAAAGTTGCCCTTTGTCCTTAATAATAACAAAAAAGTCTAATAACAAAAAAGTCCAAAGTGGTGTGGGTGGTTGGAAACACGACTCTAGAGACCTGCGACCCTGCTCGGGGGCCCGTGGGACCTCGGCACTCACTTCTCTGATCCTTGGCCCCGGCATCTGGGAACTCCCGGTGACAGCTGTGAGGGTGCCGATGAGTGCCCTCTAAGTGGTAGCCTTGGTGATGGTTGTTTCCTGGCTGATGGAGATGAGAGGGGCTACGATAAGGAGGGGTTCCATCACAGAGAGGAGAGAGGAGCTGAGAACTTGACTGAGGTCCTTGTGCTTTATCTCCTCTAGCTCCTAAGGGCTTAACTTGAACTAGGCCTGAGCCAAAGACACACAGACATACACATCATGAGGAAATGCCTGACTTCAGTGGCAGTCAAACACGACGCGAAAGGATGTAATGGTGACCATCGTGACAAAGGAGAAACCCTAGGATGGGTGAAAGGCTGCGGCGACGTGGCGGTGGTGGTGCTTCTAGAGGGCAAAGTGTCAACATCATTGTCAGAAATGTAAACAGGGCTCAGACCCCCTAACCCATCGGGCCCCTTCCAGAAATTGATCCTGGAGGCAGTATCGGAAATAATTTTTGTGTAAGATGTTAATTAAAAGACTTAATGATAATAAGAATTAGAAACATCGTAAATGTTAGCAATGGGAGATTGGTTAAGCACTAGTATGATCTCTCAAAAGATTTGCTAACCATGCAGACATTCAAAATCATGCTAAGCCTTTCTGGCAGGACCGGTGAGTATCTGAAGGGTAGAGTCTGACTCAGCAGTTCTAATTTTAGGTGCCTATTGGACAGCTTTGTGGTTCACTGTGGAAGGGGCGGGGAGGTTGGGTATGGATGTGAGAACAGCAGCAGGCAGAAAGCCCACCACAGCCAGCCACAGGGCAGGGTGAACGTGGTCTGGCTTAGCCTCCGTGTCCGGGGGGCTTTGGGGGCCTGGAAATGCTAAGAGAAATCCACAGACAGCAGGTTGGCTGACTCAGCCCCCAAGTGAGTTTGCTAACCCTGCATGGGAAGGCAGGTGCCCTGTTGTGGCAGGCCAGGTCTCGCCAACGCAGGCCTCCATGGCAATGGTCCCAGCACTGGCTGGGTAACTAGGTTAAACGTTAAAAGCTGAAAGAGCCAGTGCCTTTATACAGAGGCTGGAATGGAACCAAAGCCCACCGAGAGTTTTGCCCAGGCTGTTCCTGGGCCTTGAAGCATGACGAGATAACAAAAGAATTCCTAATAGGACCCTTTCAGGATTAAACAAGTTGCATTGGGGGTCTGAAGAAACTCCCCAGGCCTCCACAGACAAGTTTATTGGGGTCTAAAGGAACTCCCCAAACCTTTATGATTTAGCGGGAGACAAAGGCAATCCCCCAGCACGTGGAGCCATCTAGATGAAGTAAAACTTACTGAGGCCCCAGAGGAAGGTCTTCAGGACTCAGACCCCAGTTACAGATGAGAAGAAATTCGTCACTTCCGTCTTTAGGTGAACGCACTCTGACATGTAGACATGTAGCTCAGAAGCTATACAAGCTCCGGAAGACTTTGTAATTTTGAGTCGGTCTGGCGAGAATTTCCAGGCCTTCTCCCTGTCACCAGTTGCAGAAAGAAACAATCTCTTCCTCCTCAGTTCATCTGCATCTTGTTACTGGGCTGCGAGAAATAGCAAAATGACCCTCAGTTTGTTCCAGGAACAAAATAACCCTTTAGATTTGATGAGGGAGGGATTTTGCATCTTCTTTGGACTCTTCTGATTCTTTGGGGGTTTCTCCAGTGAGCATTGTTCACTTTTGTAATCCCAGGATACATACAACAAATGTTCTATTAAAGAATCACCCTTAGTGCTTTTCTCTTTTCTTTCTTCTGTTTGTCTCTTCCACGTGCTGTGTGGCTCTGGCCCCACTCCAGTGTCCTCTGTGCTGAGGCGTCTTCCAGCTGCCTCCAGGGTGCAGCCTGCGTGCCTGACCGCCTTCAGAATGTCACGTCCAAGCTGTATCGTCTTTGCCTTGCCTGAACTGGCCTCTCCTGGCACGCTTTAAGAAAGATGAAGCCCTCTTGGAGCCCGTGCATTGGAGATTATAAAAGAGTAATGATTCCGTGACTTAAAAGATTTAGTAGCCAGGTTGTTATAGTCTTAGAGCAGAAAGAAGATTAATGAGGTACTAGCTTAACATATGTCTCAGAGAAAGAACAGTCATTTAATTTCTAACTTTGTAGAACTTGTATCTGCTCCCATTTTGCAGGAATAGAAATTTTGCAACATGATTTTTTTTGCTCTCAAATTAGCTGGTTAAAAGAAACCAATGAAATTATGCCAGGGTTAAAGAAGGTGGCTCAGAGACAGTGTCCTGGTTTCCGGAAGGGCCTGGAAGCCCAGGTGTCTGCCTCCAGGGCTGGACACTTGGCGCTTAGCTGGAAGTGGGGCCCTCCCCTAGGCCCCTGTTGGATGTCTTCCTCCTCACTGGGGACAAGGTCAGGTTCCTTGGGCGATGATTTTAAACTATGCTCACAAAGCCATTGAGGCTCCTTCCTTCAGAAGGTGGAGCCTCATTCAGCACACCTTGACCACGATGGGCTTAGTGACTGCTTCAAAACCAAAAGGATGTGGTGACCTGTGGGTCCTTCTCACCTTTTCTCATAGAGGCCTGTAGGTGAGGATTTTCCCTTCAGGAAGGGAAGCCCCATCTCTTTACCTTAGGAGGCACCACCCAGAGGCACCCCCAAGTGCTCTCAGAGCAGTTTACCCATTCCTGCCCCCACAGCAGACTAAGGAGCCTCCTGCCCCACCTTCGAGCCATCAGTGGATACTGACACTTGCTTCAGTTCTGGCCGACCTTATGGGCGTGAGATGGCATCTTACTGTTTTGATTTGCGTTTCCCTAGTGTTGTGTTGTTGTTTGTTGGACAGTCAGCCTGTCTTTTCTATGAACAGCCTCAACAGAGCGTTGGTGCATTTTCTCCATTGGGCTCTTTGTCTTTCCTTATGGGTTTGTAGGAAAATCATGCTTTCTAGCTGACAATCGTTTATGGGTTACATAAATTGCAAATAATTTCTTCCAGTCTGTGCTTTAGTCATTTAAATTTGTTTATGGTGTCTGCTGGTATACGAAAGCTTTAAATTTTGTTCTAGTCATATTTGTGATGCTTTTCCTTCAAGATGTACGTTTTTATCCCTTGTCCACCACCACAGTTCATTAGAACACTTTGGTACATTTTTTTTTCCTAATTTGTTTTTGACCGTGCGATCTTTGATCCATTTAGAATTCACAGTTTGCTCTTGTTGAGAAGTAAGGGTCTACGATTTTCCCAATGCAGCAAGCACCGAGTAGTCATTCTTCTTTCTCTGACCTGCAATGCTTCCTCTATTAAATGACAAAGTCCTCCCCGCATGTGGATGTGTGGTCTACGGGTCTGTATCCGTGGATACAGAGAGGCCTATGGGGCTTTCTCCTCTGTTCTGTTGACCTGGTTGTTCATCCTGGACCCTGAAAACACGCATCTAAATTCCCAGAGCTTGTATGAAGCCTGGTTAATCTCGGAAGGAAAGTCCCCCTGCTGTCCTGTTGTTTCCCAGAATTTCTTGGCTACTCTTGGACTTTCATATGAATTTTAAAATGTGTCTTACGGCCGGGCACGGTGGCTCACACCTGTAATCCCAGCACTCTGGGAGGCGGAGGCGGGTGGATCGCCTGAGGTCAGGAGTTCGAGACCAGCCTGACGAATGTAGTGAAACCCTGTCTCTGCTAAAAAATACAAAAAATTAGCCGGGCGTGGGGGCGGGAGCCTGTAATCCTAGCTACTCAGGAAGCTGAAGCAGGAGAATCGCTTGAACCTGGGAGGCGGAGGTTGCAGTGAGCTGAAATTGCGCCATTGCACTCCAGGCTGGGCAACGAGTGAAACTCCGTCTCAAAAAACAAACAAAAAAAAAGTGTCTTACAAGCGCTACAAAAATAATCTCTTTGGTGTTTTGATTGGAATTGCTTGGAATTTACAGATTAACTCAAAGAGAGTCAACATCTGCATGAACTTACGTCTTCCTACTCACCTGCTTCCCCACTCGCTCACCGTTTTCATGTCCTTGAGTAGTATTTATAACTTTCTCTATCAATATCTCGGACATTTTGTATTATGTTAGATTTAGTTTTAGATACCTTATGGTTTCTTTTTTCTCCTCCCGTTGTGAATGGGATCTTTTATAAATCACATTTTCTGATTAGTTATTGGTGTTGTGTAACAATGCTTTGATTTTTGTGTGTTGAGCTTGTGAGCAGTAGCCTTGCTGAACTTTCTTATTAGTTCTAATTGTAAATGTTCTTTCATCTTGTTTTGCATGCAGCTATAAAGATCTGTTAATAATTACCTTATCTTTTATAATCCGTAGGCTTCATTTTTCTCAAATTAACATACTGCCTCGGCAGGACCTCTGGCAATGCAGTGCTGACTGGTGTGGGAGGTATCAAGCATCCTTGCCTCATTCCCTGGGTAAACCCTACTTAGTGGCCATTGAAAATACTTCTGGCTGTGTCTTAAAGAAGAGCAGAGTTTCCCAGTCAACGGAGGAAGAATAAAAAGAAAAGTATTCTACGCAAAGGAATTGGTATATAGAGGACACGGAAGCAGGAAGCACATGGATATAAGGATTTGGAAGTGTTTATTACAGCTGCAAGATAGGGTGTGATATTTTGGGGAGGGAAGAGATTGAAGAGATTGCATCCAGAGATGAAGTTGGAGAGATAACCAGGGCCCAGATCATGTAGGACCGTGACTTTCTCACAGGCCATGGGGGACCGTTACAGGGTTTTTAGTTGTGAGTGGCAAATTAAGTTTGTTTGTTTATTTGTTTGTCTGTTTGTTTATTTATTTATTTATTTATTTTTGTGACTGATTCTCACTCTCTTGCCCAGGTTGAAGTGCAGTGGTGTGCTCTCAGCTCACTGAAACCTCTGCTTCCCGGGTTCAAGCGATTCTCATGCCTCAGCCTTCCAAGTAGCTGGGATTTAGTAGAGGTGGGGTTTCACCATGTTGGCCAGGCTGGTCTCAAACTCCTGACCTCAAGTGGTTCACCTGCCCCAGCCTCCCAAAGTGCTGGTATTACAGGCGTGAGCCACCATGCCCGGCCAAGGGAACTATGTTTAAATCAGGCCTTATTAAGGCAACATTTCCATGAATAAAATCCACAAATTTAAAGTGTATAATAACAACTGTGCACAGCCATGCAGCCCTCCCCACAATCAAGCCACAGACCAGTTCCGCATCCCCAAGGTGCTCCTGAGTAATTTTGCCATTAGCCTCTTCATGCTCTAGCAGCCCCCGTAATTTTGCCTTTTTTAGACTTTCTTCTAAACGGAATTCTATTGTATGTAGTCTTTTATGTCTGGCTTCTTCCACCTAACATGATACTTTTGGGATTAACCCATGTTGTTGCCTGTATCCGTCATTCATTCCTTTTTCTTGCTGAGTAGTATTCCATCATATGGACATACCACAATTTATTTAGGTACTCACCAGTTGATGAGAGTTTGGGTTACTTTCAGTGTTTGATGATTACAAATAAAGCCATTATGGCCATTTGCAAGTCCATCTTCCTGGGGATATATATTTCATCTCTCTTGGGTAAATACCTTGGAATGAGATGGCTGAATTACTTGTCAAGTGGATGTTCAACTTTATAAAAACCTGCCAAGCTATTTTCTGAAGTGCCTATGTCATATTGCATTCCCCAGCAGTGGATTTGAGTTCCAGTTGGTGCAAGTTCTGACTGACACTTGGTATTGTCAGTCTTTTTTTTTTTCTTTGAGACGGAGTCTCACTCTGTTGCCCAGGCTGGAGTGAGTGGCGTGATCTCAGCTCACTGCAACCTCCACCTCCCGGGCTCATGCCATTCTTCTGCCTCAGCCTCCCGAGTAGCTGGAACTACAGGCACCCACCACCACACCCGGCTAATTTTTTTGTATTTTTAGTAGAGACGGGGTTTTTAGTAGATGTGTAGTGGTATCTTATTGCAGTTTTAACTTGCATTTCCCTAATGACAAATACTGTTGAGCATCTTTGCATACACTATTGACTATTTGTACATGTTATTTTGTGAAGTATCTGTTTAACTCTTTTGTTTTGCACAACTAAAAAAATTTTTTTTCTTATTTTTGAGCTACACTCTATTTTATATATTCTGGTTACAAGTCTTTATTAGACACATATTTTACAAATATTTTCTCCCAGTCTGTGGCTTGCCTTTTAGTTTTCTTATTGTAGTTTTTAAGAAGTAATAGTTTAAAATTTTTATAAGTCCACCTTGTCAATTATTTCTTTTATGGTTGTACTTTTTGTGTCCTATCTAAGAAATATTTGCTAACCCAAGATCATACATATTTTTCTATGTGTTTTATAATTTTAGCTCTTACATTTAGGTCTATGGTTCATTTTGAGTTAGTTTTTGTATATGATGAGGAGATAGGGGTTGAGATTCTTTTAATACCCCCTCATTGATCTTCAATTGTTGTGGCATTGTTTGTTGTACGTTAACACTTATTTTGGGTCTTTTTTTTATCTCTCTCTGCTTTAGTTTAGATTGTCCATATTTCTAGTGCTCAAGTTCACTGACCATTTCTTCTGCAGTGTCTAATCTAATCTGCTGTTGATCTTAGACCATCTAGTGTACTTTTAAAATGGTGATTTTAGAGTAGTTTTAGATTGACAGAATTATTGCAAAGATAGTACAGAGGGTTTCCACCTACCCAACACTCCGTTTCCCCTCTTATTAGCATGTTATGTTCGTATGACACATTTGTCACAATAAAATGCACCAATACTAATAGGTTATTAATTAAAGCCCATATTCTGCTCAGATTTCCTCAGCATTTCCTTAATATCTTAGAATTTTTGGTAGGGGCTTTCATCTACTTCATAACTGAGATTGGGTTGTCATCTTTCTGCTTTGTATGGTTTTGGTGTCAATGCATGTGGTGTTTCCCCTCCTTTTCTGCTCTGAAATACTGTATACATGTGGCAGCATCTATCCCTCTGTCTAGAACGCCTTTCCTCTTGAGTTTGGACCAGATGGTCTCTTCTTGGCATTCAAGCTTCTGTTGATGATCACACACTATGACTGCCCGGCAGAGGTCACACTGCCTGGCAACTATCACAGCATCCCATTGGTGTTTTTGTGTTCAGGGGTCTCTAAGAGAAGAAAAAGGTGGCTAGGAAGGAGAGGCACATCTCTCCTGCTTCCCTCCCTCAGAATGTTTTGTAGAGGAGAATATTCTCTTTAGCAGCATATGTTAATTTCTTATTGTCAAAACTCAAGTTCTTCTGTGAAATGGGGTTCTGAAGACTCAGCCCTTGGGCTGACTACAGGCCAGTGAGGATGTGGTGCCAGTGAGGATGTGGGTGCACACTGTTTGCTTTAGGATCTGGGGAGCCAAAGCATACCGGTGGAGCTTCAGGATCCAGTGCAGAGAGGTCTGGCCCCTGGGAGAGGTGTTCTCTCCATTCTGATCTGACTTAGATCATATGGTCAGAGTATGTTTAGTTTTGTAACACACTGCAAAACTGTCTTTCCTGCCGTGGAACTCTGGGGCCAGCGGCTGAGAGTGTGGGAGTGTCAGAGGCTTCAATGAAGAACACATATCTGGTGGGTGTCAGCGCAGAGATGGGGCACAGGACAGTACTTCCTTTTCCTATAGTCCTCAGAGGCTCTGTGGTGCGGTGGGGCTGAGTCTCAGTGGGATGGAGCTAAGACCCGGACTTGGGGGGATTCAGGCTGTCATGCTGGTGTAACCCTTTGTGTTAAAACTGCAACACTGGTTTCACTTTCCAGGGAAAGTCCTGGTACAGGACCTATGAAAGGCTTCAGGTTCTTTCAAATGAAATATTATTCTTTCCTCAAAAACAAAATCAGCCGTATGTACTCTTTATGTAATTGCATGGCATCTCTGAAATTGTATGTTACTCAAAAGGACTAATTAAGACAGGTTAATTTTAAACAGGGAAATATGATAAGAGAAAACTCCCACTGAAAGCATGGTGGTCAGGAACAAGGCAAAGATGCTCCCTCTCACCAGTGCTTTTCAATGCTGTGCTGAAATCTCAGCTAATTCAGTAAGACGAGAAAAGGAAATAAAAGGTGTATACATTGGGAAGGAAGAAGAAAAACTGTCTTTATTTGTGGATGGCATTCTCATCTAAGTAGAAAATCCAGAAGAATTGACAAACTGGAACTAATGAGAAATTCTAGAAAGGCTTCAGGGTACAAGGCTAATATATAAAAGTCAATCACTGTTCTATACGCCAGTAATGAACAAGTGAACTTTGAGATTTGAGACACATTATTACTTATGCTAGCACTCAAGAAACAAAATATTTAGATATAAATATGAGAAAATATGTACAAATATATGAGGAAAACTGCCAAACTCTGATGAAAGATATTACAGAACAACTAAATGAATTAAAGGATATTCCATGTTCACGGATAGCAAGACTCAATGTTGTCAAGATATCAGTTCTCCCCAACTTTTTCTATTAATTCAATACAATTCCAATCAAAACTCCGGCAAGTTATTTTGTGGATGTCAACAAACTGGTTCTAAAGTTTATATAGAAAGGCAAAAAACACATAACAGCTAACCTAATACCCAGGAAGAATAAAGTTGAGGACTGACACTACCTGACTTCAAGACTTACTATAAAGCTGTGATGGTCAAGACCATGTGGTATTGGTGGAATAGTAGACAAATAAATAAATGGAACAGAATACAAAGCCCAGAAATAGGCCCACACAAATATCCTGAATGAATCTTTGACAAAAGAACAAAAGCAATTAAATGGAAAAGGATAGTCTTCTCAACAAATGGTGTTGGAACAATTGAATATCTACATAAAAAATGAATCTAGGCACAGACTTTACACCCTTCACAGATATTAATTCAAAATGGATCAGAGACCCAAATGTAAATGCAAAAGTATGAAACTGTTAGAAGATAACATAGGACAAAACTTAAATGACCTTCAGTATAGTGATGACTTTTAGATATAACATCAAAGTCACAATCCTTGAAAGAAAGAATTGATAAACTGGGCTTCATTAAAATTAAAAACTTCTACTCTGTGAAAGACAATGTCAAGAGAATGAGGAGAGAAGCCACAGATGGGGAGAAAATATTTGCAACAGATGCATCTGCTAATGGACTACTATCTGAAATATAGAAAGACCTTTTAAAATTCAACAATAAGAAAACAAGCAACACAATTAAAAAATGGGCCAAATATATGAACAGACATTTCACCGTAGAAGAAAACAGATGGCAAATAGGCACATGGACATACGGAGAGACCCTCTGCATTGTGTGGCATCGTGGAAATGAACATAGAAACAACAGTGAGATATCACTACACACCTATCAGAATGGTCAAAGTCCAAAGCGCTGATAATATTAAATGAGGCAACAGGAGCCCTTCCTCATTCACTGCTGGTGGGAATGCACAATGGTGTGACTTTTTTGGAAGACAGCTTGGCAGTGGGTTACAAAACTAAACATATTCTGACCATATGATCCAGTGCTGTGGTTTGGATGTGGTTTGTTCCCACCAAAATGCATGTTGAAATTGGATCCCCAATGTGGCAATGTTGTTATGGGAGTGGATCCCTCATGACTAGATTAATGCCCTTCCATGGTGGTGAGTGAGTCCTCACTCTCACAGCAATAGATTAGTTCCCAAGGGAGCAGGTTGTTATTAAGGGTCTGGCTTCCTTGGTTTTCCTCTCTCACTTCCTCTCTTAACATGTAATCTCTTTGCACACACCATCTCTCCTTCTGCTTTCTCCCATGTGTTGAAGCACTGTGAGGCCCTTACCAGGAACAACTGCCCAATCTTGAACCTTCCAGCCACGAGAATTGTGAGCCAAATAAACCTCTTTTTAAAAAAAATAAATTATCGAGCCTCAGGTATTCTGTTACAGCAACACTAAATGAACCAGGATATTCAGCAATCGCACCTCTTGGTATTTATCCAAGGGAGTTAAAGACTCAGGTCCCCACAGAAAACCTGCACGTGGATGTTTATAGCAGCTTCCCTGACAGTTGCCAGAACTTGAAAACAACCAAAATGTCCTTTACTAGATAAATGTATAAATAATTTGTGGCACATCCAGACAATGGAACATTATTTAGCACTAAAAGGAAATGAGCAATCAAGCCCTGAGAAGACGTGGAGGAACCTTAAATGAATATTACCAGTAAAAGAAGCCAGTTGGAAAAGGCTAGAGACCGAATGAATCCAACCATATGACATTCTGGACAAAACAGAGAGAGTAAAAAGATCAATGGTTGCCAGGGGCTAGGGGGTAGGAGGGATGAACAGGTGGAGCACAGGGAGATTTTAGGACAGTGAAATGATTCTGTATGACGTTATAGTGGTGGATGCACGCTTTTCTGCATTTGCCAAAACCCATAGAATGTGCAACACCAAGAGAGGTCCCTAATGTAAACTGTGGATGTTGGGTGACGATGGCGTGTAAATGTAGCCTAATCAGTTTTAATAAGTGCAATGCTGTGGTGGGGGACGTTGCTAGTGGAGGAGGCTGTGAGGGTGTGGGGCTGGGAGGTACATGGGCACTCTTAGTACTTTCTGCTCAATTTTGCTGTAAACCTAAAATTGTTTCAAATGTTAAACTTTAGTATTTAGAAAGTCTCAGAAAAAGCATGCTGAAGTTTTAGATTGGATAATATTGTAAAATAACTTAAAAATCACCCATATTTAAGCAATTGTTCTCTAATAGCTATTTCTGGGAGTGTTCTGTCTAGCCCACTTCTTCTCCTAGTGGAAAGGTCTTCCTCCCATAAATCTGCATAGATGGATAGTGAGTTAACTGAGTTGCTTTATTTTTACTCCCATTTTCACTTGATGACTGCCCTGTGTTTTTTTTTAGAACTCCTGAAATAATACGGACAAATTAATTAAGATGACAAGTTGAGTATGAATATTACATTTCCTTTTTAGTATCATGATTTGGAGAGACTGTAATTTGAATTTACTGCATTTTAATCCCTAAAATACCTATTCAGTCTTTGGGGTGAGGAGAAAAGAATGTTTTTGGGACACATTTTGCTTTAGGCAAATGGACCTTCTGTCTTGGTAGAGGCTCCCAAGGAGTATGGGGAGGAAACCTCTAGATGCACCCAGGCGCTCAGCAGCTCCAACTCATGCAACTACCATGCCTTCTCTTTGCTTGTTCCTGAGCTTGGTCACCCCTTCCTACAAGAAAAAAAGAAAAAAATGTGACAGAGCAGTCAGCCTTCAGGCCTGGACACAGACATGGCCCCCAACCCAGGGCCTCCAGAAGGCGAATGGGCATCATCAAATGCTTTTTCAGGTTTCAACAAGAGTCATGGAAATGATTTCTTTCCGCCAGGGAACTCAGAGGTCATGGTGTTTTCAATGAAGTTTGTCTGGAAAAAAAGGTGTGAAGAGGGAAAAGGATCCTTGCTGTATGAGCTTCTGCGGCTCACGTGCCTTTACTTCTATCTTTTTTCATAGAGATGATGTCCAAACACCATCTAAAGGCAATCGTCAGATGGTGAGGTTAAGATGAAGATATTTCCTTGCTACAGTTCTACCCAAGGGACAAGATGAATTGTATCCTCTGAGTTCTTGCCCCATCTTGTCCAGGATGTCCAACTGGGCTAAACTAATAAAATCAAACCCGGCATCTGGCCAGAATCAGCCTTGAGTGAATGACCTCGTCCAGTGATGATGCCCTGGGTGGGGAGCAGCTCTCAAAACGTGCACCACTGCAGGGCGCGGTGGCTCAAGCCTGTAATCCCAGCACTTTGGGAGGCCGAGGCAGGCAGATCACCAGAGGTCGGGAGTTCGAGACCAGCCTGACCAACACGGAGAGACCCTGACTCTGCTAAAAATACAAAATTGGCCGGGCGTGGTGCTGCATGCCTGTAATCCCAGCTACTCAGGAGGTTGAGGCAGGAGAGTCACTTGGACTGGGCAGGCAGAGGTTGCGGTGTGTTGAGATTGCACCACTGCACTCCAGCCTGGGCAGCAAGAGTGAAACTCCTCAAAACAAACAAAAACAAAAACAAAATCAAAAAACAAAACCATGCACCAGCTTTCTCCTGTTATCACCACCTCCCAATCCTCCTCTGATCCAACAGACCAAGTTGGGTCCCTGCTCATGCTGCCCTGCACCTGTGCACACCTTCATCTGCTCATGCTTTTAAGTAGAGAGCGCTTTGGTGATGTGGTGGGCAGCCCCGCAGGCTTAGGTGAACCTGAGGGGACGTGGTCAGCAGCTCCGCTGGCTTAGGTGTCCCTGGGGCAGGGGCCGAGTCTTGCTCATCACTGACCCCAGTACCCAGCCCCACTTGCTCAAGGAGGGGTGCTGGGCATCATGGCCAGAGGGCTGCAGGCCTGCCCAGCTGCTCCTTATCACAGTCTCTGGGCTCCTGGCTTCTTTGGAAATTTCTGTTTTGGTTTTCAAAGCATATCCCTTCTTGCTGACAAGCGGTTGTTTTTTAAAATCACAGACATGGCAAGAGTCAAAAGTCCTCCAGGGTGAGAGTGAACACATATTGTGAAGGTCAACACGCTGGCATCAGCATGTCCAAGGGGGCCCTCAGGATGTCCCCCGATGCAATGATGTCCCCCATCATTTGTGCCCAGCAACTTCCACATGTCTCCCTGGTTCTCCTCGTGTTCTACCCCTCTCAGGTCCTGGATGCTGACCAGAGGGGCTACATCTGTGGGCCTCCTTCCCCTCTGGCTTCTGCTAAGTTTGGCCAAAGGGACCTGGGCAGGGCTGTGGAGAGAGAGAATGCAGAGCGCTCAGAGCCTTTATTCTCCACTTCCTCTCCCGGGGCAGGCTGGAGATGGCTGTGCCCCTCCTGTAAGGGCTTGGCTCCTGTTGGGTGGTCCTCTGCTCTGGGGCTCACCTCAGGACTCCCCAGTTTCCCGTCCCCAGTGGTGGTGACAGAGCCTTGCTGTGATTCCCGGGTGTGGCCTCCCTGACTGTCCCTACACCTCTGTACTGACCCCCTTTTGGGACTTTCTGAGAGTTGCCCAGTTCAGTTGAGTGTGCTGTCCTCTGTGCAGGCTGGGGTGGAGTTGAGAAAGACCAATTCAACCCTCATTCAGACCCTGCTTGCTGATATGTCCTCCGCTCTGTGGTGCTGTGGCCACCCAGGACCAGCTCCCCCTCATCTCATCCCTGCACCCAGTGCTACCCAGATGCTTTTCCTGCTGCGGCCACAGAATCTGAATGGCCAGAGTCCTGCCAGCTACATGTTAGGGTGGGCTTTCTGGTGTTTGTCTGGGAGCAGTGTGGAGATGTGGATTGTTAAAAACCACGTTCTACCAGCAGATCTTGGCTTCAAAGAGCACCTTCTATTGTGTAAATGGAATTGAAAAAGCTCATCATGGAAAACAAGAAGCATTTTCAGCTCCTAAATTAGAGAATTTATGGTAATAAATCAAGAGAGTCTGCTCTAATAATCACAGGAAAAAACATGATAATATGATTTAATCTTAAAATATTTCTAACATAATATTAGAAAAATTATATTTCACCTAATGTCTGGTTAGCCTGTTGTGAATGTATGCAAATATCTCAGGAAATATTAATATATACTGCCAGCTTTAGCTAATTAAAGAAATAGTTTTAGGAGTAACGGCCTCCTGATAATTTAATCACTGTTCAGTCTTTGCAGATAATTATCGTATTTGTTATTAAGTTCTCTCTGATTTTCCAAGGAATGAGAAATCTGATATAATCTTTTACTACGTGAGCCAAAAATTAAATTTTATTTAATTGTGAAAATTATTGTGATCTGAGGATTTTAGAGCCTAATTCCAGAAACATTTCTTTCTTCTAGAACTGCCCAGTGTTGCATTTTACAGCACTTGAACTCTGGGTTGCTGAGGAAGTGAACAGCTCTATGGCCAATAAAAGGCAATTAGGCTGAGATAAATTGTTGTAGAACAAATGATCTCATAAGAAGGTTTCCTTATGCTTACGCCTTATGAATAATTTTCTCACTGAGACTTTTTGAGGTATAATTTTAAAAATGATATTAATCATAGCATTTTTAAAAATAAAAAAGTGAAATGATCCAGAGTGTTTAATGATAATTAGGTGGCCCAATAAATAACTTGCGCTTATGTAATCCACATTAAAGGCAATATGATTCAGTCTTTAAAATTAAATTTTCAGAGTTCTTAAGACTGTTGTAGTTATAACTTTAAGTGAGAAAAAGAGTAAATTATTTAAATTGGCAGGACCAGAAAAACTATAGAAAAAAAAAAGCTGAAAGGAAATATATAAAAAATATTAAGTAGGTCCCCCAGAGTGGTGAAATTATACAGGCTGAGCGTCTTGAATCTAAAAATCTGACATCGGAAAGGCTCCAAAATCAGAAACTTTCTGAGTGTTGACATAATGCTCAAAGGAAATGCTCATTGGAGCATTTTGGATTTTAGACTTTTGGATTCAAAATGCTCAACCAGTAAGTGTTATGTAAATATTCCAGAATCCAAAATTCAAAGCATTTCTGGTCCCAGGCCTTTTGAATAAGAGATAACCTGTACGAGATTTTCATTTTCTTATTTTCTACTTCTGTTTATTCTCCACATTGTGTACCAGGAACATAAAAGATGTTCAGTAACTAAGTATGTTGAGTGTATAATCAGGGTAAGAACTCATTACTTTTTAGTCTTTTTTGGTAACTTAGGTTACGAGGTCTGCAGGGCCAGTGTTGTGGAAGGCACCGCTCTCTCCGACTCTTGGCAGGAGAAAGAGACGTTGACTGCCTGTCTGCCAACAATGCCAGTCCCTTGTTAGCATACAAGGATGACTGTGCCTGGTGCCCTCGCTACTGGAGCTCCAGTCCAGAGCTGGTGATGGGTCAGTGGACAAAGGACCATGAAAAAAGAAAGAATGGAGCAAGGACAGTAATCAAGTTCTCAGGGTGATTTGCTCACTGAACATCCCTGCCCCACTGAAGCAGGCAAACCAGGGGACTTGCCTTGGCCGATGAAATTGGAGTACAAGTGTCATGTGAGAGTAAGGCCATGTGACTTGCCTTGGCCAATGAAATGTGAGCAGAAGTGTCATGGGGCTCTCCTGGGCAGAAGCTAAGAGCCACTATTTGTTCACCATGCGCTCATTTCCTGTCTCTCTGACAGGCTGCCATGCTCCAGTTTGTAGGTGTCCATCCACCTGTGAAGGGCTGAGCCAAGCCCTGGGCATGGGGTGAGTGACAGGCAGATCTTCGTGGTGGGAAGCCTCTGTGATTACAGGACATTTGTTACTTGGTATAACCCAGCCTGTTCTAACTGACAGGAAACACAGCTCTGATTTACAGATAACACTGTACTAACGAGTCTATCACGTGCGTCTTGATTGACATCCTTGAATGCCATTGTAGGTTGGGGGATGGGGTCTGAGTTCTGGTCCTTTTTCCCCAGGCTTCATCTCCTGTGTCAATTCAGGCAAGAGGAAGAGAGAGGAGGAAGCTTCCAGATCCAAGCCAGAGGAGGTGGATGCAGCACCCATCGCCCAGAGCTTTGGGGCCTGGCCCAGCCTCTACCTGGCCGAGACACCCAACACCAACCCCACCCACTTGGGCATGCAGAAGAGTCTGAGACAGTGCACACTGACCCGCGGCAGAGTTACAGGTGACATTTGTTTTGTTTCTACATCCTAAACCTTTCTACGGTAGATGAACGTGTTGTAATAGGACTTTTGCTGCTAGTTAGAGATGCACGTTGCTGATGCACCCTCTGCAAGACCTTCTGGCACCGTGGTCCTCAGCCTTTTTGGCACCAGGGACACGTTTTGTGGAAGACGATTTTTCCACAGACTGGGAGTGGGGGGATGGTTTGGGGATGAAACTGTTCCATCTCAGATCATCAGGTATTAGGGTCTCACAAGGAGTGGGCAACCGAGATCCCTCGAAAGCACAGTTCACAATAGGGATTGTGTTCCTATGAGAATCTAATGCCGCAGCTGATCTGACAGGAGGGGGAGCTTGGGCGCCAATGCTCCTCAGCCTGCTGCTCACCTGCTGTGTGGTCTGGCTCTTAACAGGCCACAGACTGGTACCGGTTCATGGCTGGGAGTTGGGCACCACTACCCTGCTGGACAGGGAGCCTCTAAGGTGTCGTGGCTGCCAGTGCAAAGCCTGCCTCCCTATGCCTCCCCTGTAAATCCCCTGCACCTCCCTGCACCTCTCTCTAGTCCCTCCTCCAGTGCCCTTCTTGGTGATGAGGAGGCAATTGAGGTCAGGGGCTTATTCCCCAGTTGCCACTGGCAATGGGGTTCCTCTGTGTGCTGGATTGGCGAGGGGACTAGCTCCCAAATTCTATCCTGAAAGTCTGCTTTCTAGAGCTTTCAGGTTTGGTATCAGTGGTCTTGGATGGAGCTTCTCCAGCAGAGCTAGGGACAAAAACTTGAGTTCAGGCTGTTTCCTTGGGCAGGGGTCTCAGGGCTCAGGCGAGCAGGAGTGAGGAGAGTGAGGGAGGGAAGGAGTGAATGGGAATACCGGATGGCTTATCCAATGAATAGCTGCTTGGGGTGACTGGTGCTGGGCCCTTTGAGACCTTCTGAGGCCCTTTATGAAATGCATCTCAGCACAGTCCCCTTGGGACAGTAAAGGAAAGAGAATTTGTTATCTGCTTCTGTCCTGGCCAGTGGAGGCTCTGTGTTGGTGACCTGCATACCTGTGATTGCTGAGCAGCCTCCTGGAAGGTGGCCCTTCCCAGGGCCAAGGCAGGAAGTAAGAGGTGAGCAGGTCTCTGAGCCCAGGTGGTGTCAGGTGACACCTGTGCAAAGCTGATCGGAGCCTGGGAGGTGCGGTGAAGTGGCGAGGTGAGGCTGGGAGGGTTTTCATGTGGGGTATAAAAGGTTTCCCATAGAATTACCTTACATAATGAGGTTTTGCACATGAGATGGGGCACACTCCTCGCTGTTCTGCACCCTGGATAATCCCTGGAGTGTGGGGCAAGGGAACATTTTATAGAATAGGACTGGTGGGAAGGTTCCCTGTAGGGGACAGCCAAGGAGAAAGAAAGAAAGATTTTGCAAAACACCAAGCTGAAGTTTAGCTGCACTCTGCAGCTTTGGCGGCCTGACCCCAGAGCACGTGCTGGTCCTGTGAACTTTGATGCCGCTGAGCTTTCCCTCATGCAGTTCCCTGCTTCGAATACGTGTCTTTCACATTGGGGATGAGGTTACACTTCTCTTTCCTCAGCTGAAATGGCAACTTTTCCTCCCTGCCACCCCTCAAGTCAGACAGAAGAAAACGCTTCTTTCTCTTGCTCCCGTAGTGCCTTTGGATGGACACTTGTCACATTAGGTTATAATTTAGATTATAATTCTTTTTTTTTTGAGACGGAGTCTCGCTCTGTCACCCAGGCTGGAGTGCAGTGGCGCGATCTCGGCTCAGTCACCCAGGCTGGAGTGCAGTGGCGCGATCTCAGCTCACTGCAAGCTCCGCCGCCTCCTGGGTTTACGCCATTCTCCTGCCTCAGCCTCCTGAGAAGCTGGGACTACAGGCGCCCGCCACCACACCCGGCTAATTTTTTTTTGTATTTTTAGTAGAGACGGGGTTTCACCATGTTTGCCAGGATGGTCTCGATCTCTTGACCTCATGATCCACCCACCTCGTCCTCCCAAAGTGCTGGGATTATAGGCGTGAGCCACCGCGCCCGGCCTAGATTATAATTCTTATATATGTGTATATACATCTGCTCATTCTCCTTGCCAGGCTATGGGCCTTTTGAAGGCAGAAATTGTATCTTAATTTTCTGAGTGTTCAGCACCCAGCCCAGTGACCAGTCCAGCCATGTGATAAATAACTATTGCATGGAATTAAATTATCTTGTACAATAATTATATATAAATATGTTTTATATGAATAAGGACAAAAATATATACATAATTGTTTATGTTTTATATATGTTTATGCATATATAAAACACATATATCTCCTATATATTTACCTTTACATATTATAACGACAAAATGGAATCAGGGTGCGCTTAGTTTGACTTCTCAGAAAACTCACAGTGGCTCATAGCTACCGGTTCCTTTTCACTGTGATTAGAGCCTTTTAATTTGCAACCATCTCAGTGAGATCGATTTCTAGGTATTTTCTTTAAAGCAAGTGTCTTCATTCTGTACTATGTTCTTTCAAATTTGCCTGTGGAACTTTGTGAATGTGCACGCGTGTTCATTTTCCCAGGGAGATTCTCCCAAATTTTATTAGGTTTTCAAAAGCATCCATGACCAGTTAAGAAATGCTGCCTTGAGGCTTGTACTTAGATTATATTTGTCACATGTAGGATTAACAATGAATAAATTCACATATTTTACCATTTTCCCCTAAATAGATGAGAACAATGTGTTCATTGCTACCTCTACCAAAACATAGTTGTAGTGTGGACTTCACTTTTTGGAACATGACTTGTGACACTGTTACCACCACCTGGTGGCAGCATATTTTAATCACATACTTGGTTTTTGAAATGGTGAATAAATTAGAATTAAAAAAAGAGTCAAGTCAATAAATTCAAATCTATATAATGCCGGCAATAGATGTCACTTCAGTCAAAACCCAGTGTAATTGTTTTTTTTTTCCACTGAGTTGGCCAGAGCTTTTAGGTGGCACAGGAAAAGGCGAGCCCAGCTCCAAGGACTGTATGGTGTGCACTGACAACACTGTTACCTTAGCCTCCTTGGCCTGGGAACATAGGTTCCAGAAGTTTGCCTGTGCATAACCAAAGCTCCCAGCCAACAAACACTTAGACTCAGAACTGCCAGGATCCTCAGAACAGAACAAGTCTCCATGCCCCTTTTTGCAGCAGATCGTAACTCAGTGGAACCAGTTCCATTGTGATCAGTGATCTAGGACATTCAGACTTGTACAGACTTGTGTATTTTCTTTCGAAAAAGATAATCTTTTGAAAAAATTCAATGTTATCCTTAAAATGTTGACACTTATGTCTTAAAGACATGACATTTACAGTGATGTTTCTTAGGCCCGTTTTTCTTTGTCAGACGCACGCACGTACCCATTAGTTCCTGTGTAGGATGATAAATGCAGTGAGAGCTTGATGAAGATTCTGTGAATGAATCACCACAGAACCCTTCTCCTTGGCCAAGTGGGTCTGATACACAACAAAGGACCTGACTTCTTCCATTTAGCACCTCTGGGGGAATCAGTTTGTTGAAGCTTCAGTGGGGCTATAGATCCACATAATTCTTTCTTGAGAAAGCTCCTCTTGCTTAGGATTGATCTTAAAAAGCAAGAATTAGGGGAAAAAAGAAGGGGACTAACCTTTGCTGAATTTTGGGAAATGGGGATAGCAATGCTAGAAACAAAGGGTAGGCAAGGGCCTGTCAACCACCCTGCAAGGGAGTTGGGCGGCCAGAGGAGCCCAGTCCACCCTGAGAAGAGCCGTGGGCTGTGAACGTGGCAGGTGATAGAGGGGAAGGCGCTCATGGTGGCCTGGCTCCTGCCTGATGTGCAGAAGCAGAGAGCACAGCAGCTCTCTGTCCCCTAGGGCAGCTCTGCAGGGTCAACCTGATGAGCTCTGATGCTCACCTTTCTCCTCATTTCAACTGTCACTGCTTTTGTGTAATGTTGGCCCAGCATCCCTGTAGGAGTTGGGGGGATTGGCTTTGGAGTAACACCCAGGCTGGGAGCTGGTTCTGCCATTTATTCTCTGGGTCATGTCCAGCAAGTTGCTTCTCTGCGTCTCATTTTTTCCGTCTGTTAAATGGGGATAACAATGGTGTCTGCCTCATGGACGGCGGTGAGAATAAAACCAGGTAATTGATGCAAAAGGCCCGGGGGCGTGTCTGGTGCATAGTAGATGGTCAATGAATAGTAAATAGGTTTTTGAAGTTGCTTATTTCAGTTTTCTTTTGAGTAGTAGCCAGTAGAGGCCAGATGGCTTCTGAACTATCACAGTTGATTTTCTATATGCTCTCGGGTATAAAGTTACTGCGGAATTCAGTGAGCTGCAAGGTGTCACGGAGAAGAAACAGGCTGTGGTAGCATCAGTGGCCTTTTGGGGGACTAAGTCCAGCCCTGGGCCTGGAATGTTCTGGGCCCTGGAGGAAGGAGTCAGGAGTGCCGTGGGGAGTGTCTCAGCAGGCCAATGGCAGGGGAAGGGGAAAGTCTACAGAGCAGGACTACTGGGCAGTTTCTACTGCTGTAGGGGAGAATCAAGGATAAATTTCGCAAGTTTAGCTGCACTCTGCGGCTTTGGTGACCCCAACTCAGAGTACTAGCTGTTCCCGGGAAGGTGTGGAGCGGGAAGCAAGGGGCCTTTTGGCTCGGGCAAGGGTGTCTGGTTCCAGGCCAGGGTCAGTATGCACGGAGGCTGTGACTGTGGGCGAGCCAACCAACCTCGCTGGGTCACAGCTGCTGCATCTGTAAATGGCGGTCACAGCGATGACAACCTCCAGTTGTTGTGAGAAGACACCATTTATGACACTTAGAGCCACGCTGGGCCCAGAGTCAGCCCTGCGAAGGCAGGAGGAATCATCAGTCATGTTGACGTGGACGTGGAGGGGTGGCTGACGCGGACGTGGAGGGGTGGCTGACACGGACGTGGAGGGGTGGCTGATGCGGATGTGGAGGGTTGGTTGACGCGGACATGGAGGGACAGTTGACGCAGACGTGGAGGGACGGGTCCCTCCATTGCACGTGGTGAGGGGAGGAGCCAGAGGTGATACTGGAGTGTCCACCCTGCACAGGATGGGAGGCCCAGAGGAGAGACTGGCTTGGAGGCGGGGGGAGGGGAGCTCCTCTGGCCTGCTGGGGTTGAGACTGGGGGCCTCTGGCTGACATGGCAGGATTGACTAGGTGTAGTGTGCAAATGGGTCCCACTGAGGAAGTCTATAGTGGCCACACTGTGGCAAGGGCAAGGCTGAGGTCCCATGGGCAGGGCCACTGTCCACTTCAGCAGTCAGAGACATGTGACCAGTTGTTGCACCAACAACCTCTGACTCTCAGTGGCTCCAGGCACAAGGTCTGTTTTATTTCTGAAGATGTCAGACAACAGTGGGTGGTCATGACACTGAGATGGGCGCACATCATGGGATGACGAATTTCATGCTTCAACTTGACTGGATCACATGCCCAGACATTTTTTTAGGTGTGTCTGTGAGTGTGTGTCCGGATGGGGCCAGCATTGGAATCTGTAGACTGAGTAGGGCGGATGGTGCTCCCTGGTTAGGGTGGTCCCTGCAATCAGGCAAAGGCCTGAGTAGAACGAAAGGGTGGGCCTCCTGCTTTCCTCCAGTCTAATCGCCTTGAGCGGGGACATTAGTTTTTCGCTGCTTTTGGACTAGAACTGAAACATGAGCCTTTTTCTGGTCTTGAACCTGCTGGATTTTGGACTGGAACTTACACTGTTGGGTCTCCTGGGTCTCCAGCTTGCAAATGGCAGAGCTGGGACTTGTCAGCCTCCATAACTGTGTGAGCAACTCCTTACAATGAATCTCTCTCTCTCTCCCTCTCTCTCTCTCTCTCTCTCTCTCACATCAGGAAGTGCGGGAATCCTCAGTCCTTTGTCATCTTGGGAGAAAGAATTTGGCCAAGAGACAGTTTATGGAGTTTATTCTGTTATCCAAGAAGATAATTTATGGTAGGAAAATTGGAAGCAGAGGGTTTATTTAAAGGGACAATGCACTCTGAAAGATGAGACAGAGGGGGCAGCTGAAGGAGAATGAACTACAGCCCCTGAGGGTTCTATGCTGGGTTTTTATGATTTTGAATTTTTTCCTGAAGTTCCCACCTCTGTCTTAAGGCTCTGCCTTCTTTTGGGGGGGATCTAGTTTTCTCATTCTTGTCTTAAGTCCCCACCTTCTCCTCACCTAGTTCTCACCCTGGGCTTCTGGGACCCTCCCTTACTATTAGGCGGTACCCATGCCAGGCTTGTGTTGGATGCAAATTCTACCTAATGGCTGCATTGCTCATTACCCCCACTCAGGAAGGTTGTACCATGGACAGATCTGCACTTACTGCGACTGCTTGTCTCTGAATTTCTCCTTTGCTTTCTTTTCTCTTTATTGGCACGCAGCTAGCTCTGCTCTGACAGGTTGACTGTGGAGGGAGTGATGACTGGGCGTCTCTAAGGGGTGTTCCTTCCTGCATCAGTATTTCCCCTCCTCTGCTCATTTCCAGCATGCATGTTTCAGGTGGTCCCTGGAGTGTGAGACTTTTCCAGACCTCCCTTTTCTCAGGGGCTCCCTCTCCTGCTCATGTCTAGCCATCTGCCCTTTATTTTATTTTATTTTATTTTATTTTATTTTATAGAGATGGGGTTTCACTGTGTTGGCCAGGCTGGTCTCAAACTTCTGACCTCAAGTGATCTGCCTGCCTTGGCCTCCCAAAGAGCTGATATTACAGGCGTGAGCCACTCCACCTGGCCACTGCCTATTCTAACAGATCTATCTCTACCTATCTATTGATTATCTATTATCTATGTGTATTAGTTCGTTCTCATGCTGCTATAAAGAACTGCCTAAGACTAGGTAATTTATAAAGGAAAGAGGGTTGACTCACAGTTCCACATTGCTAGGGAGGCCCCAGGAAACTTACAATAATGGTGGAAGGCAAAGGAGAAGCAGGCACCTCTTCACAGGGTGGCAGGAGAGAGAATGAGAACCAGCAGGGGAAATGCCAGGTGCTTAGAAAACCATCAGATCTTGTGAGACTCACTCACTATCATGAGAACAGCATTGGGGAAACTGTCCCCGAGATCCAATTCCTGCCACCTAGTCCCACCCTTGACAAATGGGGATTATGGGGGTTGCAATTCAAGATGAGATTTTGGGTGGGGACACAGCCAAACAATATCACTGTCTATCTACCTATCTATTGATTATCTATCTATTGATCTATCTATTATCTGTCTACCCATCTATTGATTATCTGTCTATCTAATCTATCCTATTGGTTCTGTTTCTCTGGAGGACTCAGAGTAACATAGACCTGAAGAAGCAGTGCACATGGTAACCTGTGTTCTCAGTGTCCTCACGGGGTGAGGCTCA
Source organism: Papio anubis (assembly GCF_008728515.1). Taxonomy (NCBI): domain Eukaryota; kingdom Metazoa; phylum Chordata; class Mammalia; order Primates; family Cercopithecidae; genus Papio; species Papio anubis. Next base: position 1,592,090 of record NC_044986.1, read on the forward strand.
TGGGGAAGGGCTGCTTTCCTCTCCTGCTCCCCACCCCCAATACAGACAGATATTCACGATCTGGCAGCCCCTTTTCCCAATTTAGGGTTCAGGAGGAGGACAAGGAACTGGATTAGAGATGTGTTGTAGGAAAGTTGGAGAGTCGGACGGGCACAATGTCACTGTAGCCAAGAGGCTTTAGGAGGAAAGAAGGATGCCAGTATTACCATTTCCTCTAAGAGCTCTGAGAAAAGGCCACTGAGTTTCTTACTTGATGAGACTCCTCCAAGAATCTGACGTTCATCAATACGTATTTCCTCCACATTGGGTAAACGAATGTGCACACTGGCCATTTAGATTAAACTCAAATTCTCTGCAGGAAAAACGACAGCTATTGTTTTCAGTTCTAGAAATAGCTGCATCACTACCCTGTTATTATAGATGAAAAAGTAAAGCACAAAAAGTGTTGGTTTGGCAAATACAAGAGAAAGATGAATAATGAAACTGTCTTGTCCCCCCAAGCAAATACTTCCAAGTCTTCAGAAACAAACAGCACAGCAAAGACTTCCATCACTCGCTTCTATGTGGGATTGAAGTCACCTCTAGAGAGAGAGTTGTCCCATTCCTGATGGCTAAGCCCCATCAGAGCTGGAGGACACCGTGGCTTAGGAGGAACAAGCAGGAATGCTGGCCCGAGACAGAGTGTCACTGCACAGAAACATGCAGAAATGTCACACCGCTGAGACAGAGGTCATAGCTACTCACACCAACTCACAGCTCACAGGGCCAGGCCAAACACGTGGTTCCCAATGAACTCCAGCACCTGGGCTGGTGCCTAGACACTTGGAGACACAGCCTTGGACAAGATCAAACTGGGCAGTTTTTTGTCGTGGGTAATTAGTTCTCTTTCACTTTAATACAGTGGCCTCTTCCTATAGCACCTAAAGCCACATGTCTACATGAAGAATCCATTCATACCTGAGACCAAAGAGAGGTATGTGTCTGGGACCACTCTGGGTAGAAGTGTAACATCTTTTGAAGTCATTCAAACTCTCCAAAGCCATCAGGGGCTGCCGGACCTCTGCCTTGGAATTTGGACATTATAGTTTTCGTTTGTTTGTATCTCGAACACCCAACCAAGCCAGCAGCTCCTAGCAGCTGGAGACCTTTTCAGCTCACCTCCATCTCCAAGAAAGGCTGAGTTTCAGGGCTTCCTTGAAAAGGAGTCTGTTGAATGTGTGTGGAAGCGGGGTGGAGCAACAATTCGGCCATGTTAGTCTTGTCTCTATCCAAGGGCGTGGTCAAAATGGACATTCAGGGTGTTTCCTGCCCCGCCACTTCCCTTCCTTCTGGTGACCACGCTCACTCGTAGGCAGCCCTGTCCCCCAGATGCCTGCGTCTCTCTGTTGTGCCTGCTACTGAAGGCCCCTGAGCAGGACAGCTGGGATCGCTGGACCCCACCCTCTGAACCCTTCCTGGTCCAGAGGGCCCACAAAAATGTCTGATGTATGATGTCTACTCAGTCCAATTCAGTGGCACGATTCTGCCCCTGGGAGACATCGGGCATGCCTCTGGGTGGTTTTGGCTGTTACTAGTCGAGGGTGCTCTGGCCATGTGGTGGATGCAGCCAGGGATGCCACTCAACAGTGCAAGGACAGCTCTCCCGGTGCAGAACAATGCAGCCCAAATGTCAGTAGTTCTGACATTGGCTGATTCCGCTTGGATTTTAACCTGAGCCTGTGGACATCTGGGATCCACTGCTCTGGGGACAGCGTACTCCCCTGGGCAGAACAAAAGTCATACATGGGATTTGGACTTGGAGACAATTCTTTCTAAAGAGGACAAGGTCAACTGAGATTGGCTGGTCCAGGTCATTACTTCCGGGGGAAGGCTTCTCCTCATCCCCTGGATGGACAGGGCCAGGATTCAGGTCTCTAGAGAGTGAGTTTTGGGAAGAACTCATCAGCCAGTCCTAGTTTCAGTTCTTCCCAGTGTCCGAGGTAGTGGGTTATGCACAAAGAGATGCAAGTGGCTCTGATGTTAATGGCGAGGCTGTTTGGACGTGAGGATATTTGGTGGGTTAGGTGGAGGTAGGAGACTCATCTGTGAAGTCGCAAGTCCTATAACAAGCTGTTTGGGAAATTGATTTGGTCTCTTCCTGCTGAATTAATTGGCTCCATTCGCTCCTTGGGAAGTTAAAGATGGTGCACTCAGCACACTGAAAGGTGGACTAATTAGCAAGGAACACACGGGTCTTTGTTCTGTGGACACTGCCTGGCTCTGAATGAGCCACGGATTCGGGGCTGTGGCTGTGATGCTCAGTGGCCGCAAGGGTGTCTTTGGCCCCAGCTCCGGTTTTTTGATTGAGGCTGGAGGAGTGAGGTTGCTGGGAGTGATGTGTGTGAGTGGGTGTGTATGGTGGGGGCCCAGGGGTGACCCCCTCATGCTTTGGGATTAGTTTGGGGTCCCTCAGCCTTGACCCAGGAGAGATGGGATAGGACCTGCTAAGGTGACCCACTGTCCCATTGCCTGGGACTGTCTCCGTTTTTGCACTGTGTGTCTGGAGTCCTGGGAAGCCCCTCAGGGCCTCTCGAACTTGGGTGGTTGGTTGGTCATTCCCTGGAGCACAGCTCCCTGCCCCCGACCCTCCCACTTAGGGAAGACCATCTGGGTCCTGTGTGCTGTCTGGGTGGCCGGGCCTCCCTGGACATCCTTGTGGGGAAGCTGTGGCTCCACTGAGGCTGCAGTGGCCACCCAGAGTGTTGTCCTGGTGAGTGAGCTCCGTGCTGTGGGGAGGCCCCTCCACCAGGTAGAACGTGAAGCCCCCACAGAGAACCTCGGTGGATTCAGCAGAGGGGCAGCCAAGAGCACTTGGGTTGTGCTTCTGGGTGGTCAGCGGAGAGCCCCAGGAACCCTCTGTGCTGGGGACAGTGATGGTGACAGTCTGGAGATGGAGAGGCCTTGGGAGCTGGTGGAGGGACGGGGCGTCGCAGGGAGAGCTCAGCTCCGAGAGCAGCTCTGGGGCTGCTGAGGTAGCCCCATTTATAATCCCCCAGAATAACGGTATCTTCTCATTATTTTAAATAAACCGTGTATGATTGCTTGTCAGTACACGAAGTGTATCTCGTTCTGGGGAGGGAGGGGGTGGGGGAGGAAAAGGAGGTGGCCAATGGAGGGTGAATGCATGTGGGGCCCATGAAGATAACAAGGTTGGCCAGGCTTCCCAGGACCCTGTGGGCCAGTGGGCATCCGGCCCCTCCAGGCTAACGGAGGAGCAAAGGACTGTCCCCTTCCCACCTCACGGAGACACAGATAATGCATTCGTTCATTAATTAATTAATTAATTCATTAATTCATACACTCCAGGATTTTGGTTGCCTCTCCTCTACAGTCTAGCAATAGAACTTAGGTGTTTGGTATTCTCATCCCAGAGTTTTTGTAGAAATTCCTGGTTATTTATAACAGTGATTCTCAGGAGGAGACAAAAATAGAAACCAAACAAAACCAAACAGCAACAGAAAGGCAGCGATCCCTGGGAGAAGATACACTGGTCAGGATTCCTGACCTGAACGACTCTCAGCTCTGGAGACTCTGCGGTTTCATAGAAGCCTTGCCTTTGTTGGACCCCTGTAGTGCCCTCTTGCCTGCCCTGTTGAAGGGTCAGGTGGTGGAGGACAAGTGAAGCAGTGGTCAGGAGGCTGAAGCTGGATGCCAGGCACTCCCACAGGCCTTGGGCCCGTCCTACAGGCTGAGCCGCGTGTGTTCTCTGTGGGGTGAGGTGGGAGCCAGGCTTGAGTCAGATACTTCTTAGGAAGGACTTCAGTGTCTCGCTGTCCTGCTGACTGGGTTTGGTTTTGTGTCTCAGACCCGAGGCTGAAGCACCTCCACTGCCGGCGTGGTTGGGGCAGCCAGTCCCAGAGAAAACTGGGATCTCCAGGGACGACTGGATCTGAAATTGAATGCCAGAATTGTCAGGAAGAAATGTCGCTGTGTAGAAACCCTCACCAGGGTGGCAGGCAGGCTGGGACTGAGAGGGCAGCTGCTGCTTCCCAGCGGTGATCTGTCCCCTCCTCTGCACTCCACCACCAGCTGCGTTGGTCCCCACTGCAGAGCCCCCCTGGTTGTTTAAGATGGAAACCTGTGGAAGGCGACACACGCTCTCCCAAATGCGGCAATCATCACACAGCCTGGGGCCGCCAGCCTGGGGGCAAGCGTGTCTCTCTTGTCTCTCACAGAGGGCCCACTGCTGGCAACCAGGAGCCCAATGGTAACTTAGACAAAGGAGGAGACCGCTGGCTCCACAAGTGGGGTCCCATAGACTCAGAGATGACTGGGTTGGGGTTCAGAGAGTCAGAAGAGGAACTGGTCTCCCTCCATCTCTCCTCCCTGCCCACTCTGGACTTGCCACTGTGGGCAGCAAAGGTACATCCTGGAGGAAGGAAGCCCACTGTCTATGGTACCCAGCCAAGAAAATCAGCCAAATATCTACAACAGCCAGCCCAGGAAGCCAGCACACAGGAAACCAGTCTGCCTTCTGCACTAATCAGCCCAGGAGACCAGTCCACTGTCTACACTAACCAGCCCAGAAAACCAGCCCACCATCTACACTAACCAGCCCAGGTAGCCAGTCTGTCTTCTACACTAGCCTAGGAAGTCAGCTCATCATCTACACTAACCTACTCAGGAAGCCAGTCTACTATCTACATTAACCACCCCATGAAGCCAGCCTGCCATCTACACTAACCAGCCCAGGAAGCCAGTCCACCATCTGCACTAACCAGCCCAGGAAGCCAGTCCACCATCTACACTAACCAGCCCAGGAAGCCAGTCTACCATCTACACTAACCAGCCCAGTGTTAAGGACAATACATTCCTCTTCAAAGACTCCTTTCTGCTTGATCTGTAACAAGCCCTTGTTCCTCAGCTTGATCTATAACTAGGAAACCTCTTACTCTATAAACAACCCTTTACCGCACCTGCACATGCCCAGACATGCCTTAAACTTGTTCCATAGACAACCCTTCCCACCTTAGCAACAGACAGTCTCTCCCTCTCCTCCCCTATTAGCAAGCTGTGTGTTTACCATATTTAGAAAAGTGAAAGTCTTAGTCATATCTGGAAAATTTTAAGTGGTAGCCAATCTGGTTAGTTTGGATTGTGTGGTCTGACCCCAGCAAATGGAGAAAGGACATAGAAACAGGAACTGCGTTAGGGATAAAAACCAATCTCTCCTTTGTTCATTGTGCTCTTGCAATCGTGGCTGATGCAGGCAGCATCCTTCTGCAGAAGTAAATTGCCTTGCTGAGAAAACTTTTTGTCTGAGTGTAGGTTCTTCTTTGAAGCACCAAGCACTTGTTTCCAACACCAGGAAGCCAGCCTGCCATCTACACTAACCAAACCAGGAAGCCAGCCTGCTGTCTATAGTGATCAGCCCAGGAGCCCGCCGGCTACTTACCAATCAGTCTGGTAGGAAGTCAGACCAATGTCTCTAACAACTAGCGCAGGAAGCTAAACAGTATCTTCTGTGATAGTAGGCTCAAAATGGCCAGGTCTTGATCAATAACTGACAACTTCTGTAGTCTCTGCTTCCAACTTGGGACCAACTAGACAAAGCCCCTTGTGCCCCCCTAGCTGGTCAGATGGAGGTTTGCTTGTTTTCCACTCTCCTGTCTTCTGCCCATCAGCCTTCCTCCGTCCATACCTGAGACCTTCCTGTGTCTCCACTGTGAGGCTCTCCCAGTCCTCTGCTGCCCCGAGTCTCCATCAAACCCACTTCTTGCTAGCTGGCTCTGAACAAATAGGATTTGTCTGTTCTCATTTGTGGGGGGCGGGGTCTTTGTTTCCAGACCATCTCTGTCCCTGCCCCCAGCCCTCTCCCGTCCTGTCTTGGCCTCTCTCACGTGTCCCCCTGCAGGGGTCTTTGTGCTGGAGTGGCTCTCGTGGAACCGGAGTGTGCGAGGTCTGAGGGGGCTCGTATGGCCATGTTCCACGCCTGTGAGTCCGGTGGAGGAAGAGCTGTGCTGTGTCACAGGAGAGGCCTAAGAATCAATGAGAAATGCAGTTGCATGGGCAGCTTCTGCAGGGCTGGCATGAATGTGGGCACTGGGGAGTGTGTGCTTCATGATACCTCTGCTCAGGTGTGATTCTCCTTCCCTCTCTAAGGGCATAATGTCAGGTATTTGCAATGTTTATGCCTTTGTTTTTGAGACAAATCAATAAATAAAATGCAGGGGAAATCCTGTCAGTACAGCTCTTGTCATCCGCCTTCAGATAAGGCTGGCATGTGTTCCTGGTTATTTTTAGTCTCCTACGTATCCGTCTATGATTGCTTTTTGTATTATAGTTATGGAACAATCCGAATGACTGAATTACAGCACCACAGTAATGATTCCGAAACATTGAACTTGACTGTCCCGAGGAAATCACAACTGCCATCTCAAGAAAGCCTGTCTGCAGCAACCATCCCCTCCTCATTCCATTGCCCTCAAAGACACAGCCACTGGTGAGGCTGGTTTCAAATCACCCCCAGCTCCGGCTGGAGAGAGCCGAGGAGGGAGGCAGTGGCCAGGGCTGAGTGGGAAGTGCCTGCACTGGAGGGTTGGTGGCCCCCATGCTGGAGGCAGGAACAGGAGGCTCCTGGAATTGTCCTGTCTTCTGCCGGGAGAGGGGAGGTGGATCCTCACTGCGCAGCAGCCCAGCCAGCACCGAGAAGGAAGTGGGTGCCCATGGGACCTTTGCCTCTCTGCGGAGGGGCATGTGGAATGCAGCCTGCACCCTGGGCCAGCCCTGCTCCTAGGAAGGTCCTGCTGCCTCATTTGCTCTTTCTCCCTCCTTCTCCTCTCCACTCCCAGCTTTTTTTCTAGCAACCTTGAACCCTATTTTCACCCAGTCCCATCGAGAAGCCAAATGCCCCCTCCTCAAGCCAGAGCTCCCAGCTGCAGACACAGGTTCAGCCCCCAGCTGAGTGAGGAGCGGCTTTCATGCTGGTGCCTGCCGCTCCGCCACTCTCCACGGGTCCTTCGCTCCTGTGTCCTGGTCCTGAGGCAGTGACACAGAAGCCCAGAAGCCCACGTCCCCTTCCTTTCTGCTTACCTGTTTGTAGGTGGGACCAGGCTTCGTGTCTGCCCATCTCCAGAAGGCAAGGCCTTTAGGTCCCCTCTCTGCTGACCCAGACACAAAAGGGTTTTCTTTCTTAGTTTTGGAATCTGAGTGAAAGGGCAGAGATCGTATTCTCCTAGCCTCTCAGTTGCTCACGTGGGAGTAAGTAGGCGCTGTGGGCACCTTGTCCTTAAACCATTAAAGACTTGGTGAGTTTTATTGAGCCTGCTGCCCACCCTGTGATATCTTTTCCTGGTTTGCTTCTCCACAAGCAGACCCCAGACAAGGAGCTGTGTTTGTGGGGTGGTCTCAGGAATGCCTGGTTGGGACTGGTGGTGAAACAGAAAAGGCAAGAATCCCAGGCTGGGAGTAAGCCCTGCAGGGGCCACTGAGCTCAGCCCACTGGGGCGCTGGGGAGTGCGTGTGCTTCTGCCTTCACGACACCTGGGGCCTCGGGAGCGAGCTCAGGGAGGCCTCACGGAGTGTGGGGGCTACAGGCTGGTCCTCCTTTCTTCACTGACCGCTGAGGCTGGGGCCTCCTCCTGCTTCTGTGCTGTGCTTTGTGTTGCCAGAGAGAACCCCCAGCAGGAGTGATTCAGGGGGCAGGCGCTGCCACTTCCTGACTGGTGAGCTCTAGAGGTTGGGGAGACACAGGGGGGTTTGCTCTGATTCTTTCAGTTCACTGCAGCGGGTTCTGGCAGGGGGGTGTGCTGTGGGAGGAGACTTGCTTTGCTGCCACAGCTATTTTAAAGCCGGTGGAGCGGCAGAAGCCTGCTGATCTTCTCGTCATCGAGGTGGAAAAATAGACCAGAGTGCGAATGGCTTTTGGAGCCCCTCATGTGTCTGACCCCAGTTTAACTTTGCCTCTCATCCCAACCCACGGTGATGGGGGCAGGGGACGGGGAGGGAGAGAATCAATAGCTAAAATCATAACTCTCCAGGCCAACTTCCGCAGGGACGGAACGAGCCACTGAGAGCACACCGAGAGAGAATTACACGGCAATATGTTTTTCAAGGAAAGTTATTAAAATATTGACATTTCATCTGCACAGCTTATCCCTCAGACATCCTCAGAACAGCCCCCAGACAGGGCTAATTTAATTATGCTCCACCCCAAATGTGCCCCGTGCCCTGTGCCAGTCAGATTCTTCCAGAAGCACCAGACACAGACACATCCAGTTCTGGAGGCATTCCTGGAATTTATCTCAAACTTCCAACAGGCTTCTTTTTCCTAAAAAAATGAAGTTGAATGTTGATGTTTTTACAGTGCTGGGAGTCACGCAGGTGTGTCTCCTCCTGCAGCAGAGAGCCTCCCGGAAAAACAGAGGTCTTGGGTCCTGATGCCTGAGCCGGCGACAGCTCTGAGTACACTGTGAAGGGCGACTGTGAATTTTTCTTCTTTCTCAAACAATGATGCAATCATTGGGATCACGTGTCCTCCTGGGACGCGTTTGTGCGAAACTGGTGTCTCCCAAAAAACACAGCCCCAGGGGAGTCGAGATGACGTACCAGGTAGAAGAAGGCACAGGTGAGCCACTTGACAAATTAGGCGAAGGCCGCCGGCCTGCCTTCCAGGTGTGTGGTCAAATATGGGCGAGGCCAAGGTTGGGGTGTGAAAGTGCGTGACGTTTACACCCGCGTGGGCGTCTGTGGACGTGCGCCTGTGCCTGTGAGCTGCCTATGTGCATTTGCAGAAAGCAGACATTCTTCATGGGTGAACAAAAACCTCACGTTTTAGGTTCCAGGGTGATGCCAGTGAGCTGTGTTTCTGAGAGAAGAAGGAAGCCGTCCTTCCAAGTTTCCACTTGGACCAGTGCTTCCCTGCATGGGTCCTGGCAGCAGGGGATGCCCAGGCTGGGTGGCAGAATGGTGAGCGGCATGGCCGGCTTCCACTCATGTGAGGCCAGCAGCAACCCCTCCCCAGGGATGACAACCAAAGGGCGTCCTCCAGGCACTGCCAGATGTCCCCTGGGGGGAATCGTCTTTGGCTGAGAATCACTGCTTTAGACGGATGATGATCTTTTAAATGGACGGTGCTGTCCCTGGCTCTGAGCAGTCAGTTCCCTCCCTCCCTCTGTCCCTCCCCGTTTACCTACAAAACAGCTGCATCCCTGGGATTACTAGTGAGCCGGCGGAGGTGTGACCAAAGAGATGTCACAGTTCCCTTTTCTCTGTGATCAATATGTGGAATGATTTAGGGGCCTGTGTTAAAATTATAAATCTTCTGTAGAAGATTTTGGCAGTAAAAAAAATCAAAAACGCCTATGAAGTAAACAGAGATGGCACAGTCAGAGGCTCCAAATCACAGAGAAGGTACCTGCATCCACAGTGGCTTTTGGCTTCCTCCTCTGCCGCCGTTTGGACTCATTGATCTTTGGGTCTGGTGGATTTTTTGTGATGGAGAGAGAGGAGGGAAGACGCGGGAGGGCCATTCTCATGGCAAGGTGAGGTCCCAGGGGCTGGGCTGGGAGTTAGGGGGCACTGGGGTTCCACCCAGGTGGCGAGACCAGGCAGGTCATGCTGGAGTCCTGGAGGCAACAACCATTGTTACCTCGAGACGACACCGAGAAGGGCAAGAACACGTCCTTTCAACTTGTCCTTGAGGACAACTTTAAGGCAGGTTGGAAGAATCTGAAGTCCTTCTGCCTTAGCATGAACAAACATGTGAAGCGGATTTTTAAAACTCAGGTTTGAACTTTACAGTAACCAGATGGATTTTATTTCAACATGCCAGAGTTTTCACATCACGCCACCCCTGCACGTCAACGTGCTGTTCTTGAGGCTCTTTAAAGTTCATCCCTGGCATCTAACGTGGGGCGTCTGTTTTAACTCCAGGCGTGGGGGTTCCTGGGGAAACGATGGCTTTCTGATGTGTGACCACCCCCAGGCTGACGCCCTCCCCCTGCCCAGGGCTGAGGCTGGACCGAGGGCACCTCCTTTTAATGGCCTCTCTCTTGCTAACACAGCAATCACGTTACTTGACAGCTGTATAAAATAACTGCCCTAAAATCACAAATTCAAAGAAAATCAGCAGCCAGAGTTCCTTCCTGATACTTTGCAAGTCTGGGTTTCGCGAGTGAGTCTTCTGAGGGAGCCAGTTGGGGTTTCAAAGGCCTTTGGCTTTGTGGAAAACAGCTTTGTGGTGTCCAGAGCTGTGTGGGTGCCTCTGGCAAGCGTCTGCACCACAGAGGCCCTGAGTAAGCCCACTCAGCCCTGTGCCCTCCACACCTGGCACTCAGACCCAGCCTCCTTCACTCAGGCCTGGGGGCTGGCCAGGCTGAGGCATGTGGCCTGGCCTCTCAGCCCCTTTCCCACCCACCCACTGCTGTTCCCATGGCTGGTGCAGCCCTTGCACGGGGGGGACCTTTGTGAGGCTGGATAGATGCAGGCGGGTTCATCTGTGTCCTCCCTGTTCTGGGGGGCCAGGCTCTGTGCCCCCCTTGCACCTGCACCAAGGCCACCATCCCATCCCTTGCTGACCTTCCTTCTGTGTCCGTTTGGCCTTGCAGGTTCCTGCTGGGCACCATTTCCAGCCCACGGGGTGAGCACTGAGGAGGCAGCAGGATGCTGAACTGGCTGCCAACCCACCTGCTGCCCCACCCACTCTGGTTCTGGCTCAGATGGCACCAGCGGCTCCCACCCAGGGAACGCCCTGCTCTTGGGTCTCACCAGGTCCAGACTGGCCCCGGCTCTCATGCCACTTCAGCAACATACCTGTCATTGCACCTGTCACCACACCCATCACCACATCCATCCCAGGGTTTGACCTACATCCCTGCAGAGTGGAGCACGGTGGGTGCCTGTATCCCTGCTCATGCCCACGCCCTCGGGGTCAGGATCTCAGTCCAGAAACAGCCTTCCTGAGACACACGCAGGCCTTCCCAGCTGTCCCCGGCACTGTCCATGTCAGAAAACCTGGGCTGCAGGTCTCTGCCCCTGTGGCTCTGAGTTCATTCTTCCAGTTTCTGCAGCTGAGCTCTCCGAGGGCCTCCAGTGGAGCCACCTGGAGCTACACAGTCCCCCAGATCACACCTGCTCCACGGCAGAGCTCCAGAAGGAGCCAAGGGGCAGAATGACAGCATAGTCCAGCCCGGGTCACAACTCTCCCTCCACAGCCCATTCCTCACACCACTTAAAGTGGAATTTCCAGATGAGTGCCACACCCAGGCAACATCCAGGTGGGGCCAGCTCTGCTCAATTGCAGAGCAAGGAGGTGGTGACCTCCCTGCACCATCACCAGCTCCTGGGCTTCCTGGTAGCCAAGGGAGACAGGGGACCCACAGCTTGCGGCTGAGGCCAGCTCCCCAGTAAGTGGGGCCTGGGACCCTCCAGACTTCCAGAAGCCCCAGGCTCAGCTCCAGGGAGAAGCCAGTCAGCCTCCAGCTCAGTGGTCCTTGAAGCCTTGGGACCCAATAAAACCCAACCCCCCATAGACTGTGGCCTCCACGCCAGCTCCAGGTGCTTCGGACCCTGCCAAAGAGCTACCTGGGAATGGTGGTTGGGTGCCCAGCCCCTCTCCTACCCCTGGCCCCACCTCCCCCACACCGCCCCTCCCTGTCCTGCATCTCCCTACTCCTCCCCTCCCTACCCCTCCCCGCCCCACCTCTGTGCTCCCCTGGGCCCTGGTGTCAGCTGTTTACTGCCCTCCTGCCCTGGTCCCCATGTCACCCCAGAGGCCAGCAGCTTTTCCCTGGGCCAGGAGCCCTCTGCTGGCTTCCCGTCCGGGCAGATGGAGGGGTGGGCTCTGCATTCATGGGCCTGGCAGCTGAGGCTCCACAGCTTCACTGTCCCCCATCCCCCTTTCCCCATCCTGCCCCATCCAGTTACTCTATTTCCTGCTTTTCAGAAATACAGGCCTCTTCTCCCTGCATGCCTTTTAGATATTGAGTCCTTGGCTTGGCCAGCTTCTAGTATTCAAACCCATAACAAATATTTTCTCCTCTAAAAAGTCTCATTTGGGACAGCCTGTTCCCTGGGCTGTCACGAGTCTGTCTGTGTTCATGACCATCTTCCACGACTTAGCCTGCACCTCACGGTGACCTCTCCTCTCCCTGCGAGCTCCTGAGGGCAGGGATCTGGCCTTGCCAGCCTGGTGCTGAGGGATGTAAATAGAAAACAATAGTTATGAGAAACAAATTCTAACATTTAAGACCCAAAGCAATGCAGAGCCCATTCTCGTATGGAGGAGAGAATTGTCCATTCAAACGCACGGCAGATGGACTGCGTCAGTAATAACAGAAGAGGGTGAGAATGGTGCCTCTGGAATCCTGTGGACGCCTGCTGCTTTTCCAGGAGCTGCTGGGTCCTCATGTCCCTGGCCCCAGCCGTCTCTGGCTTCCCCCCAGTCCCTTGCACCACCAGGCATGGTGTCCCCCAAGGGGCTATTATGGATCAGGCCAGCATCATCAGGGAGACAAAAATTATAAGTGTTACTTTGAGTGAAATGGTAATTTGGGTTTTACAGACAAATCATTCATGTCAGCAGATCAATGTGTCCATGGAGCAGAGCCCAGCCAGCAGCCTGGCAAATATCGACCCGGCTGACTTGGCCAGTGGGTGGTGGCGCTGGACGCTCCGTCAGTTCCAGTGGATTTTTGGAGAGGAGACCAGGATATTATCGTCAACACCAGAAGACTTAGCCTGGGGTGCCTTAGTAAACACACCCATAAAAATTCAATGAGTCTTTCAGCTTGCTCTAAGTTGAAGTCAATTTTTAATCACGATACTCATCCTGGTGCGCTGTAGATGTTATAGCAACAGTTTCATTAATATTAAGAAACCTTTTTCTCCTCTCATTTTCGTGCATGGAAACGAACCACTTTACACAGGTTCCGGAGCATGTGCCAGAATCGCTTTGGGCCTTCTGAGCTGCCCCGAGGAAGACACAGCCTCTCCCAGGGTGTTTTGTGGAAGCCAGGATGGAACTGCAGCAGGTGTAGGCTTCTCATGCCTCCAGTGCATTTATTACTGGGGTGGGACAAAGTCGCCCATATCCATTTACTTAGAGAAATGAAATGTGTCTGATGAACTTGCTGTGTCAGATGGCAGCAATCAAGTTGAAACACATTGCAAACCAGCCGGCAAAAGGTTTCACATTTTTACCAGAGAGGCTTCCTCCAGCATCAAATAATATTACCAGAGTAAGTTTTTATACAAATAGATTTTACCATGAGGCTCTGATGATGGTCTCTAAGGGAGAGGTTGTAGAGGAGGTGGGACTGAGCTCATTTACTTATGTATCATGTGTCATTTACATATGCACAGGTCATTACATATGCACAGATCATTACACAGATCATTACATATGCACAGTTCATTACATATGCACAGATCATTACGTAGGTTTAGCTCCTATGCAAAGCTGAGCCCCCTCAGGGTATGAAGCAGTAGGGAACTATTGATGGGTGCTCACCTCAGCCTTACCTTGTGTAGGGTACTGTCCTTGGCCAAAGGTCTCCTCTGCTTGTCCCCTCTCCAGTGAGACTGGAGTGGCTGACCCTGGGCTCTGAAGCAGGATTAATCTGGAAGGGACACAGGAATCACTCAATAAGTGCATGTAAAATAGAATTGACTTCAAAAATGAAATTAAACCAGCCCAATCCCAGGACTGGGGTGAGTTTTCAGTGATGATCAAGGGTGGTCAAGTGTAGTTAAGGGTGGTCAATAATAGTCAAGGTTGTTCAAGGATGGTCCAGAGGGGTCAAGAGTAGTCAAGGGTGGTCAAGGGTAGTTAAGGGCAGTCAAGGATTGTCAATGATGGTCAAGGGTGGTCAATAATAATCAAGGGTGTTCAAAGGTGGTCTGGAGTGCTCAAGGGCAGTTAAGGGTGGTCAAGAGTGGTCAATGATAGTCAATGGTGGTCAATAATGGTCAAGGGCATTCAAGAGTGGTCTAGAGTGGTCAAGGGTAGTCAAGGGTGGTCAAGATTGGTCATGGAGACAGGGGCCAGTTAGCAGGAAGGGGTCCTCCTAGCTGCTGTGCGGTGCTGCAGAGGGAGGTGTCCTCCAGAGAGTCCCCTCCTATCACCAGGAGTCACCCAGCAGGGCTGGTGGTCCCCAGTAGGCAGTGGGGACCTGGAGGATCCCTGTATATGTGAACAGATGCAGCATTGGTCTATCGCAATGATTTTCTTAAAGAAGAGCCAAATACAGTTTTTTTTTTTTTTTTAAAGATGATTTTGATATCAGACGTTGCCTTTTGTGATCTCTAGCCTTGGATATCTTTCTTGCCGTTTATTATATTTACCAGAAAGTCAGAAGCACATTAAAGTTAGGATGGAGTGCAGATGGATTTGGGGTGCCCTCTATGACTTGAGTCAGAAGAGCTGAGGCTGCCCCCCAGGGAGCTCGCCCAAGCTACGGGAGAATTCCAAAGGTAATCTAACCCTTGACAGTCAGAAGAGCTAGGAATGCATTTGCGTTGATTTTTTTATTTGGTCACAAGCCTGAGGACTTCTGAGGGAGGAAGACAGTGGCAGAGCAGAGCTAGGGGCAAGAGGGAACGCCTATAATTTCCGAGTGACCTTGTTTCTGCCATGTGAAGTGCTGGGCACGAGTTCCGTCAGGGGCCTAAGGCGTGGATCTGAATGAAATCAGATGATTGAAATGACTAATTTCCAGATGAGCACTTTATAATGCTGGAGTGTGAACCTTTAAAAAGACAATATATTATTGATGGATGGATCCGATAGGACCTGAAACAAAACAAGGAGTTTATTATGACAAGGTGAATAGTAGTGTGCTGGGAAATACACGTATATAGTTCCGTATAAATAACATTGTGTTGGGGAAGGGCCTGCCCCCCGTGTGTGTAGGGGCTGCACAGCTGCCTTGATCATTGAGATAAAGACAAGGACTTGGATATTTGTCAGGAGGGGCAGGAGTAAGGGAAATTGTCTAAATCACATTCCTTCACTGGTGACTCTGAGTGCCATGAGCTAGGAGCATATTAGAGCCTGACGGAGTAGTTCGAAGATTAGATGAGAGCTGGACAGAAGCAGCGTTTCCAGGCCTGCAGCCTTTTATCTATGATGTTCTAATAGTCATGGCCTATTCTAACAGTCTAATAATAATGATGAAACACATGAGAAATAAGCATCTTAAATGCTCACAAGCACTGTCGTAAGGGCTTCACATATATGAGTTACAGTCACGTGCCACATCAAGGCGCTTCTGTCCCTCGGATAGCATGTACGGTGGGGCTCCCGTGAGGCCCCAGTGCAGCTGAACTGTTCCTATGGCCTGGTGACACTGGGATGCTCCTGACCCTGTGTAGTCTAAACTAACGTGTGTGTTTGTGTCTTTGTTTTTAGCAAAAAGTTGAAAAAGTTAAAAAAAAATTGAAAGCAGAAGAAAGCTTATAGAATAAAGGATAAAAGAATCTTTACTCAAAATGCTTACAATGCTATAACTCAAAACTAGATGTAATTACAAGGTGAAAAAGAAGGCGGAAACAATAGAAAGTTTATCGTCAAGAAGTTACAGTAAGCTAAGGTTAATTTATTATTGAGAAAGAAAAAACTTTAAAATCAGGTTATTTGATTGCCCTCCGTCACCAGTCGTTTGAAATGCAGTAATGGTGGGGATGCCTGGGCCTTCGCGTTCATGCCGCGCCGCGTCGCTGCGGGGTGTCTGGGAATGCTTACCCTCGTTACCTCGCGTTTCGCGCGCCATCTTACGTGATTCTGGATATCGACCCTCCGCCATTCATGCATGCATCCACACAACGGTCATCTGGGTGCTCGTTTATCCGGCGATCCGCATTGCAGGCATCACCGTGATTGTCTGGAATCGCCCTCGTTACCTCCGTGCGCACCGCCGCTCTGCCGGTGTCTGGGATACTGGATATCACGTTTCACGCACCGCCGCTCGCGGTGCTCTGAATCGCCCTGGGCCCATCCGCATTCCGCTGCCTTGGTACCGTTCAGTTACGTATTGCGTTTCCAGACCTGCAGCCTTTTATCTATGATGTCTAATAGTCATGGCCTATTCTAACAGTCAATAATAATGATGAAACACATGAAATAAGCATCGTTAAATGCTCTGGCTGTAAGTGGGGCTTGCTGCCTGCTGGAGTTACGATCCGCACGTGCACCCACATCAAGAAGCTTCTGTCCCTCCCGGATAGCATGTCGGTGGGGCTCCCGTGAGGCCCCAGTGCAGCTAGACTGTTCCTATGGCCTGGTGACGCTGGGATGTCCTGACCTGTGTAGTCCTAAGAGAGCTAAGCGTGTGTGTTTATTGTCTTTGTTTTTACCAGCAAAGTTGAAAAAGTTAAAAAAATTGAAGCCAGAGAAACATGGAATAAGGAGATAAAGAGGAATGTTGCATGCGACATTTTGATATTGTGTTTCAGCTGAAGTGTAATTCACAAAGGAGTAGAAAAAAGCTTAAAACAATGCAGAAAAGTTTATCGTCAAGAAGTTACGTAGCTAAGAGTTAATTTAATGCTGTGAGAAAAATCTTTAAAAAATAGGTGCAAAGCGGTGCCCTAAATGCACACAGTGTTTAGAAAGCCTGCAGCAGTATACAGGAATGCACCCCTGGAGCCCCTCCGCGTTCCGCTTTCCGCCCGCTGATGCGAATGCACCCTGGCCTCGCATTCTGGCACGCCGCTCTACGGTAGCCAGGAATGCCCTAGGCCTTCCACGCATTCCGCGCCTGCATCACGCGGTGCCTGCAGAATGCCTAAGGCCTTCGCGTTAAATACCGCCATCACCCATGAGGTATACAGGAATGTCTCGACTGTTCGCGTTCCGTTACCCAGTGGCTTCCAGTAAGGCTTTGTTCATGGTGAGTACCCTATACAGGTCTGACATTTTACTTTTTTTTTGTTTTTTTTTTTGGAGATACAGTCTGGCTCAGTCGCCCAGGCTGGAGTGCAGTGGTACAATCTTGGCTCACTGCAACCTCCACCTCCTGGACTCAAGCGATTCTCCTGCCTCAGCCTTCTGAGTGGCTGGGACTACAAGCATGTGTCATCATACCCAGCTAATTTTTGTATTTTTAGTAAAGGCGGGGTTTCACCATGTTCAGGCTGGTCTCGAACTTCTGACCTCAGATGATCCACTCACTTGGGCCTCCCATAGTGCTGGGATTACAGGCGTGAGCCACCACACCCGAGGTATGCCCTTTTAAAAAATTTTTTTAACCTTATTTTAACTGTCCCTTTTCTATGTTTAGATAGAAACACGCAAACAGCACTGTGTTACAACTGCCTGCAGTACTCAGCGCGGTCCTCTGCTGGACAGGTTTGTTGCTGTTTTAGGAGCCGTGGGCCGCGTCGTGCAGTTGTGCAGGTTGCTGTGCCGTGGGCCATGTCGTGCAGGCTTGTGTGCCAGGGACTGCGTCATGCAGGCTTGTGTGCCAGGGACTGCGTCGTGCAGGCTTGTGTGCCAGGGACTGCGTCGTGCAGGCTGCTGTGCAGTGGGCCGTGTCGTGCGGGCTGCTGTGCCGTGGGCCATGCTGTCCAGGTGTGCACAGGTACACTCTGCATTGTTCGCACAGTGATGAGGTCACCCAAGGGTGCATTTCTTGGAACGTATCCTCATCATTAAGTGACTCGTGACTGCTCTCTCATTCTCCCCTCAGCCGTATGGGGTGCGACAGTTTGGTTTAATATGTGAAGAAACTGAGGTACAGACGGGGTAAGTAACGGGTCCAAGGTCGCTCAGCTGTGAGAGGCAGAGCGGGGATGGGAAATGGCTTCTTCATCGTGACCCTGCTAGCCGCTGACCAGAGGAGGGCCCTACCTGCCACCAGGAAGGGTCAAGCCTACTTGAAGGGGGTTACAAGAGGTAAAAGGGATGTCGCAAAGTCGATCTTTTTGTGTTGCTACTTTTATCATAACTTAGGTTAGAAATCTTACCTGACGCTGTGAGGCTTGCCTATCAATCCTTCTTCCCACAGCAGGGATGGTAACCGGCTTGAGCACGAGGCAATTCCTCATTCATTGGTCTTGGTAGCCCAGAATCTGGTGCAGATCCTGCCAGAGAGAGGTGCTCAATAAATGTTTGACGTGTAGTGGGTTCTGAGGACCACTGGAGAGAAGGCGTGTCTGGGAACCCATCCCTCTCGTGGCTCAGATCAAGGCCATGGCTACTCAGTGTATCTTCCCTGACCACGGCCATGGGTTCCTCCAATTTTATCATTGTTGATTTGGAACTGTGATTCTACTTCTTAATTTAGCAATGCTTCATTACTGTTCTTACAGTCACTACTTTTCTCGTTGAAGCACATCCTTTGGCGGTTCTCTTGTGAGGGTGTGTGGTGGAACTGTCTTCTTTATGCTCCCTACGCTGCAGTGGGTAAGAGGAAAGTTCCATGGCGACCGTTGCTGCTTTGATGGGGTCTGCAGCCTGTCCAGCTGCTGTCCCATCACTGGCTCTGCTTGGCTCTTTGGTGGCGGAGCTGATGCCGTCTGTCTATGTTCCCTTGACTTCTTTTCTATGCTTACGCTCTCAAGCTCCTGGCAGGCAGGACCTGCACCTCCTTGCTGGATGGCTGCTGTCAGGTTGCAGGAGCCCACTCTGCAGCACACAGATGGCCACAAAGGCCTGAGAAGGCATGTGCCACAGAGGCAGCCCCAGTTAGGACCGCCCAGAGGTGTCACCCACACTGTCTTCAGAACCATGCGATTTGCCCGCGTCACACTCCTGCACAGCCTCTGTCCCCTCCTGGACCAGCATTTAATTCTTCCCTCAGGGCCTGCTCCTGTGAAATCCAACCTCAGCCTGCAGCTGTAAAATATTTTGTGTACCCAGTTAACCCTCGGTTTCACTCCTTGTGTTTACCTTTAAATTTATTTTTAATGTAACCTGCTTTCAACTGAGATTTGTATTCCTTCAATTTTTGAAAAATATCGCCACTATCTCTTCATATACTGAGTTTTCGTAATTCTCTTCTTCTGGACCTCCTAGTGGGTGACACTGGATCATTTCAATCTCTCTTCCAAGTTTCTTTTGCAATTCTAACTTTACGGTTTGTCTGTACCATGTTGTGAACGGATTCCTCATCAACATTTTCCAATTCACAAACTCTCCTCTCAACTGTTTCCCATCTGGGATACATCCTAGTGGTTGGATTATTTCTTTATTTCAGGAACTGCATTTTGTAATCTCCGAGATTGTGGTTGGATTTTTTTTTTTTTTCACATTTACCTCTTCTTGTTTTATTTCTGCCTGTTCTGTTTCAAAATTCCTCACTGGGCCTCAACTTATTTCTTTGACATTTATTCACCCTTCAGCACTCGCCCTTTGATGCCAGAGCCAGGGTTTGCACAAGACTTCCCCAGGAGTCATTGCCAGCAGCCATTGCCAGCAACTCCCTGTTGGATTCTGCCGACTGGGGGCACTGGGGAGAGCAGGGACAGCCAGAGAAGTGAGGGGCTCTCTGCCGTCATTCCACAGCAGCTGGGGTGCCGAGCGCTTCCTGTTCATCATGGTACCCACCACCTTTCATTTACTCTAAAATTCCATTGCTTGTGCGATGCATCAGCCGTTTGTGTGTTCATCACGGTACCCACTGCCTTTCATTTACTCTAAAATTCCATTGCTTGTGCGACGCACCAGCCGTTTGTGTGCTCTTTAGAAAGAAGCAATGCTGCCAATTAAACAAGGTCATGTTGTTTATGGAAATATGTGTCCAGACTTCAGAGATGTTGAAATGTGAAAAGCTATGGCTAAGATAGTGGGATTTTAAAGTGTGTGTCAGACGGTTCTCTAGTATTTATGTTCAGATCGATGGTTTTGTGTGCTGTCTTCTGTCTCTTTTTGAAGAGAGCCTCATCCTGTCCCCGTTTGCTATGTGTGCACTCCTGCCAGCCCCCGGGACGAGTTCCCTTTCCTCCTCTTTGTGCTCTGAGGGGGCGGGGCTGCCACGGCCATTCTGAGGAAGAGGATCCTGTTGCCGGAGATGCAGCCTCACTCACCGAGAGTCACATGGGAGGAAAAATGCTTCTGGTTCTCCGCAAGCGTCCTTTTTCTCTTTCCACTTCTTTCTCTACTTGTTTGGATGGTAGATATTAAACGCCTATTCTTAGCAGATGTCCTAGATATTTTAACATATATATAATTCATCTAATTCCGGAGTGCCAATGCTTTCATCCTCCTTTTTGAACAACCGTGGATCTTTCTGTGCTGAAATTCTCCATCATCTGTTTCTGAACCTCATGCATCTTTGTCCGGGATTCTTTCCCCACCAACTCCTGCAGAGCAGGCCTTGTTTGTAATGAGTCAATGTTTGTTTCAATGCCGTGAGTTCCCGCCGTCTTCACTCTTCTCCTATCATGGACCTTCCATCTGAGGTCCTTCCCTTCTGGCCAAACTGCAGACTTTAGAATTTCCTTTGCCTGGGGTCTCTTGGTATGTGGGAGGCTACAAAACTGTCCATACATTCTCCCCGTACGAAGCTTGCTTCTCCACCCCTTGGAGCTGGCTTGGAAAGGGGATGCCGGCAGATGCGGGTGAGGTGCTTGCCTGTGTCGGTGAAGGGGGACTTACTCTCCTGACCGCTTTAGACCCTGGGCCACCTTGTTCATGAGCCTGAGCAGGAGTGTTCAGGTCCCAGGCAGCAGCGGGTGAGGAAGGGGGGCCATCCTGGGTCACCCAGCAGCTGACCGGATGCCGGCTGACCGCAGGTGCAGGGGAGAGCCAAAGTCAGCTTGGCCCCTCCATCCTCAGCCCAGCGAACGCTCAGGAGCATGACGGTTTACACCAGGAAGCTCTGGGGTGGTTTGTGCTGTAGCAAAGCTAATTTTCATGGTGACAAACTCAGTGTTATCTTCCTGAAATATCTTTGTTTCATCTTCATTCTAGAGACTTCTAGCATTGGTGTAGAATTCTAGGTTGAAAACTGTTTGTCTCAGAACTTTGAAGATGTTCAACTGTCTTAACTTGCATTTTGCTGTTGAGAAGTCAGCAGTTAATCTGTTTTTCTTTGGAAAGCAACAATCCCTCCCCCGCTGCCCCCAGCCATTTCTAGATGCTTTTAAGATTGTGTTCATTGTCTTTGACGTTTTTTAGTTTCACAGTGATGCATTTTGGTGTGGATTTTGTAATATTCATCCTGCTTGAAAGTTGAGGGGGTGGATTTTAGGATCGAGGTTTGGTGTCTTTTTATGTTTTTTTGAGCATTATTAGCTGTTATCTCTTTAAATATTGCCTCCTCATTTTTCTCTCTACTCCCTTTTGAAATTCAAATAGATTAATGTCAGACCTAATTCATCTTATCTTCCACGTCTTAATGTTTTCCGTCACTTTCATGTTTCCCATCTCTTTGTCTCTGGACTGTATCCCTGATAACATCTGACACATCTCACCAAGTTTCTCTCAAACTCCAGCTAGTCTGCTGCTATTTCACTCATATCTTACCAGAAGTTTTATTGTTTTTTGAATATCTTGTTTCTTACTAATACATTTAATCTTCCTTTTGAAGCTTCCAATTTTTAAAACATGTTAAAATGTTAATATTATATTAATGCTGTGTGTCTGGTGTTTCCGATATCTACGGTCTCACTGAGTCTGTTTGCTCTTCTGTTTTTCCCACTCACTCACACTCATGGCACCTTTGTTCCTTGTGTATGTTGCGTGGGGAACTCATCTTCCTTTGAACTGGGAGTTCTTTGAGACCTGGGTTGAAGTTGAGAGGACTTTTTCTCCGTTTCTCCCTCCCCTCCCCTCCCCTCCCCTCTACTCACCTCCCCTCCCCTCCCCTCCCCTCCCCTCTGCTCTCCTCCCCTCCTTCCCCTCCCCTCCCCTCTGTTCCCCTCGCCTCCCTCCCCTCCCCTCTGCTCCCCTCCCCTCCCTCCCCTCTCCTCCCC